>NC_085956.1:6060606-6363636 GCF_963556715.1 Cydia fagiglandana
CGTCTCTTATGACGTTTTCTAGAAACACCTTCAACACGCCGCGAGTTTCTTCGTAGATGAGTCCGGAAATTCTTTTAACGCCGCCACGGCGAGCAAGTCTTCTGATGGCTGGCTTGGTAATACCCTGGATGTTGTCTCGGAGAACTTTCCTGTGGCGCTTGGCGCCTCCTTTCCCGAGCCCCTTGCCTCCTTTGCCACGGCCGGTCATTGTGAGATGTTTAGAGTTCGGTGGTTGATACGAGACTGCGCTCGGCGCGGCGCGCTGCGTATTTATAGGCGCGGTTGAGTGAATATTTTTATTTAGGAGGGTAGATGTGTGCGGCAGTTTTGGAAGTACCCTAGGGATATTGAAATGGTGAGATACGGGTTTATTTTCTATTGGCTACTTGGTAACTAACGTAAACCAATAGACGAGCGATATTAAACATCCGCACCGGAACATGAAGTACCTAATAACCGCCGTAAACTCAATTTGATCCTCATTCATTAGGAATTTAATAAAATGGAAGTGCGAACTTATTCATTCCCTATACTCAGTCAGAGTCTGATTCCCTAGTCTCAGCCATTGAGGATAAATAAGTATCATCTGCTATTATCAGGTCTATGGCCTCGGAGTAATTAACAATGGAGCCGCCATTCACAGGCGTTCCCCTCTGTCGAAAATAGGCGGCCAATGGTCAACCACATGTCAACCATATCTATGGGCTGACGTTTATCTGACATGACGTACCTATACATTTGATGTGCCCCTCCCCCGCAAAAAACGGCAGACTATTTTGTACCAAAAATTTTAGACATTGCGTCTCCGTTGGTTATATCCTCATGGCTATTATCAGTACGGATATGATGGTTGTTGTTGTCCACGTGACGTAATTTGGGGGATGGCCCAAAAATATGTTCACAAATAATTTTTACTAATATTTTTCTTACACGACTTTCACAAAATGTAATTAAAAATCAAAACTACGATTTAAGTAAAAGTAAACGTCAAAGTATTTCTGCGCCAGCCTGTACAAGGGAATGTAATAAAATGACGACATTGCTTTATATACATTTATTGACTACACAATCCATATACTCATTTATTTTATATAATATATAAACTATACTATACATGCAACAACTACACTATTAATATAACATTTAAAAAATAGTTTACAAAGAATACTCCATTTAATGCACGGCGCCATCTGTCTCCATAAAAGGCACTTTTAAGGCACCTCGAGTTAACCCTTTGACTGCTCAGTCTATCCACATTCGAGTCTATCCACCGAAACCATACAACGTCCTGCCTTGCCTCTTCAGCGCGTAGACGACGTCCATGGCAGTGACAGTTTTCCTCTTAGCGTGCTCCGTATACGTCACGGCGTCTCTTATGACGTTTTCTAGAAACACCTTCAACACGCCGCGAGTTTCTTCGTAGATGAGGCCGGAAATTCTTTTAACGCCGCCACGGCGAGCAAGTCTTCTGATGGCTGGCTTGGTGATACCCTGGATGTTGTCACGGAGAACTTTCCTGTGGCGCTTGGCGCCTCCTTTCCCGAGCCCCTGCCCCTTGCCTCCTTTGCCACGGCCGGTCATTGTGAGATGTTTAGAGTTCGGTGGTTGATACGAGACTGCGCTCGGCGCAGCGCGCTGCGTATTTATAGGCGCGGTTGAGTGAATATTTTTATTTAGGGGGGTAGATGTGTGTGGCAGTTTTGGAAGTACCCTCAGAATATTGAAATGGTGCGATACGAGTCTATTTTCTATTGGCTACTCGATAACTAACGTAAACCAATAGACGAGCGATATTAAACATCCGCACCGGAACATTAAGTACCTAGCCGCCGTAAACTCAATTTGACCCTCATTCATTAGGAATTTAATAAAATGGAAGTGCGAACTTATTCATTCCCTGTACTCTGTTCGAGTCTGATTCTCTAGTCTCAGCCATAGAGGATAAGTAAATAAGTGTCATCTGCTTCAGAACACATTATCAGGGCTCGCCAACTAAGTGCCTATAACTCTTATAATTAAAATGTTATAACCACAGACAAAACTACCCCCTCTGCCACGCATACGGTAATTTTACTCCATGTTCGAGTCGAAAGTGTCTTTGTGTGACGTCCGTGTCTTTGAACGGACCAATCACGGCACGGAACTTCGCTCACCTCGTCCCGCGCACCCCCGCATTTTTCCGACAGAGGATTCCTAGTCTATGGTTATAACGGACCGGCTTCCTAAGTTCACCTTTGCTAGCTTGTACCAATGATGTTGGCGTATGCGTCGCTTTTATGGATCAATACGACTAATGGCGGTAAAACACTAAGACATACTATGCGCTTAGTTTATTTCAATAAGTACTTTTATAGTTCTATTGGCTGAATGTTGTTGCAGAGGGTTAATACTAAAAAATGGCCCAAAAATATGTTCACAAAAAAAATATTTTTACAAATATTTTTCTTACACGTCTGGGGTCATCCATTAATTACGTCACACCAATTTCTAGGTTTTTTGACCCCTCCCCCCCTAGTGTGACGTCACATTTTTTCTACGAAATCGCCAAATCGAATTAAGTAAGTACCTAAGTATTATTAATATTTTATCAAAATATTTTTGACGATATAAATATTAGTAATTTTATAACCCAAAACTGCTTAGGAAAGAAAATTAAACGATTAAAAACTATTTTCGTTTTAAAAACTTGTTATTTAAATGTACAGCGACTAAAATAATTTAAATAAATTTTCGGTTACTGATGAAGTTAAAGTGACGTCACAAAGTTTGTGTCTCCCCCCTCCCCCATGTCACATTTTCTTGACCCCCTCCCTCCCCCTAAACGTTTGACGTAATTAATGGATGACCCCTCTTTTACAAAATGTAATTAAAAATTAAAACTACGATTTAAGTAAAAGTAAACGTCAAAGTATTTCTGCGCCAGCCTGTACAATGGAATGTAATAAAATATTTAACGACATAGCTTTATATACATTTATTGACTACACAATCCATATACTCATTTATTTTATATAATATATAAACTATACTATACATGCAACAACTACACTATTAATATAACATTTAAAAAATAGTTTACAAAGAATACTCCATTTAATGCACGGCGCCATCTGTCTACATAAAAGGCACTTACAAGGCACCTCGAGTTAACCCTTTGACTGCTCAGTGACGTGTTATCACGTCGACGTCTGTGGCAGTCAAAAGTAATGTCACAAAATACATGTTTAGGCCGAGGGCGAAATAATGAATCCTGAGCTTAGCAACAAATTCAAGAAATTGCCAAACACAAATTTGCAATCAAGTGACACTATTTTACACCTATATATAGTAATGGGTCCTTTTTTTGTCTCCATCTATCAAAAATCTGTGAGTAATGAAAAAATAAATCTTACTATAATCATATTCATATACTTTGAATTTCATATAACTTTGTTTTGCATATAAAGTATGTGAAACTCACTGTAAAATCTTTAATATAAAAATAACATGCTATCATATAGCTTATATTATATTTCGCTATGTATTTAGTTAACAAAATCTTAACTTAATGGTGAAACAATTGAGTTAAAGCAACATACGTTTAAAATAAATACGAGTTCGTTAACCTTTTCACTGCCAAGGGTACGAAACTAGTGTCATCTGGTGACAGTGAAAGAGTTATCTCTTAAGCAGTCGATAACTGTCAAGTAGAGTGTCAAGAGTCGATAACTGACAAAATGAGTACCACAGCCGAACAGAATACGTAAAACGTAAATGCGCCTGCAGAATAACATCTTTACAGTACATCTGGTGCTACATTACGACACCCTGTGCTATAATAAGAACATTACGTAACTACGTCGAAAATTTAAAAGGCCATATGTACTGTAAAACATTGTACGATACAAGTGCGAATAGGTTAAATTCGGTCGTGTTTTAAAATTCACCACTCGTTTAATTTCCCCATTTTTCCCACTTGTATCGTAAATATAACTACTATTGCTGATGAAGAATAATGAGAACTCGTATTAATTAATAACTAGCGTATAAAGTAGGTTAACATTAAACACCCTTCCACTGCTCAAGATAGGGTGCCCAGTGTCACAAACGTGACATTGACGGGTATCGACGTCACACGCGCAGTGAAAGGGTTAAGGCACATCCACGCTGTCATTTATTTGTAAATAAACGACATTACACCAAGCAATATTTGCAAAGATTATTTTGAATGTCTGTAAGGTACTGTCAGTACGGTGTTTCTATGTGATGAAATCTGTCAGTTGACATTTTGAAAGGTTTCATATTAAAAAGTCTTAAACAGGTCTTACCACACAGAAAAAACGTTATTTGGCGCTTGGTTAAAGCGCATCTTACATTATTACAGACTATTCCAAATAAACCCTTTACACATATTGTTTTAATCTAACACAAAACTTAGACACTTGATATATAATTGTATTTACTTAAAAACAACTAACATATAATCAACCATAATTTTCCATTTAAAACTATTACTGTATGCCACTAATCACATAAAAGCATTGCACAAAATATTGCAAATATAAACTTAAAATACATAATTAAACTTAAATAATATCAATTCCTTTGGGAAACCGTCATCAAACCTATCAGTTCAACTCACAATTAGGGTTTCTGCTCGAGAATTCCCGAGTCGAGAAATCTCGAGAAATTTGTCCTAAGTCGAGACGGGAAAAAAATATTCAATGCCTCGAGAACTCGAGAAATAAATCTCTTGTGATACGTAAAAAGAAAACACGCGTATAACATATGATGTGTCTATAATGTATTTCTTTAGGTAGTTAAATAAATATGAACAATGTTTTTTTTTACATTTTCAGGTAGGAACCTACTTAAAACATTTATTACCAAACAAATAAAAAACTACTTTGATCCGTCCCCTATCATTCTAGCTTTAACCGATTTTCATGTTTTGAAACTTTTGAACTATCATGATTCATGACATTCATGTAGTGTCTTTTTATTGAAAAACGCTTTAAAATATTTTGTAACGAATTATAGGACCATGTAATAAGTGTAATAACAAATATTACTATTGATAAATCAAATCATCCCGATATATTCCTAATAGCAAACTATTAAAATTTTAGCAGCTTTATTGTTACGTTGAGTAAGTACGAGTAATTAATATTACGTAGTAAAACTTCTGTAACTTTTGTCACGTCGAGTTTTTATTGACTTGAATATTGCTGCCTAATAAAATACTTACCATATTGTGGTTTGTTTACATTTTGTTAAATACCTAAAGATATACACTATAGCATGACACATCGCCTGTGCGCACGCTTGCACCTATAGTTTTTTTTGTTGTTGATTATTAAGTGCAATTTATGGTGACTAAAAATGTACCATATGTTTGATTATTGATCTCACCTACGATTCCTACGAGTCTGATTTGTAAAAAAGCAAAAAAAATTTAAATAACATGGTGTTT
Organism: Cydia fagiglandana; assembly: GCF_963556715.1. Taxonomy (NCBI): domain Eukaryota; kingdom Metazoa; phylum Arthropoda; class Insecta; order Lepidoptera; family Tortricidae; genus Cydia; species Cydia fagiglandana. Next base: position 6,066,059 of record NC_085956.1, read on the forward strand.
ATGGAGCTTTCAAAATTTCTCGAGATACTCGAGAAATCTTGGTCGAGAATTCCCGTGCCTCGAGAAATTAAAAAGGTCGAGAAACCAGAAACCCTACTCACAATCATTGAAGTTTTCAAGTGCTTTCCTATCCATCCTATACAATATAAAAACCGGGCAAGTGCGAGTCGGACTCGCGCACGAAGGGTTCCGTACCATGATGCAAAAAAAAAACGAAAAAAATGCACAAAAAAACGGTCACCCATCCAAGTACTGACCACGCCCAACGTTGCTTAACTTTGGTCAAAAATCACGTTTGTTGTATGGGAGCCCCATTTAAATCTTTATTTTATTCTGTTTTTAGTATTTGTTGTTATAGCGGCAACAGAAATACATCATCTGTGAAAATTTCAACTGTCTAGCTATCACGGTTCGTGAGATACAGCCTGGTGACAGACGGACGGACGGACGGACAGCGAAGTCTTAGTAATAGGGTCCCGTTTTACCCTTTGGGTACGGAACCCTAAAAATGTATACCTTTTTTGTCGGTAATATCCGACATTTTTAGGCCTCAAAACAATCTAGTTACAGCTGGTCGTTCACTTAACCCTTTGATCAAAGACGTCAAATGACGCGCGCGGCTGCAACCCAATATCAACCTTTGTGCATTCACAAAAGGTTCATGATCACGCGCCTACGTTAGGCGTGGAGTAAGGGATAACATTCCATTTCTGACCGCAGTTGCACTATTAGTACAAACGCGTCGGTGTTATTGTCAATTTCCATAGTAAAATGAATGGTAGGGCTGCTGTCGTTGGAAATGGACTGTCACCTTAAGGGTTAATGGAGATACCGTATCAAAGAAGCGGTTGCCAGGCAACCGACATTGTTTGATTCGAAGAACGACTCAGAAACGACGCAATGTGAATGCGCGATTGGCGCATTCACATTGCGTCGTTTCTCGGTTACATTACGTATATCTTTTTACCAATCTTTTCCATTTTCTAAGACAAAAACTGAAAAATTACTTCATTTTGATGAGAACTTTTTCATATTGAAGTAAATTTTCATTGCGTCAAGCAATTTCTTGCGTTCCACTTATTCAAATAAAATCAATACTACTACTTATAGTATAACACCTTTGTAAACGCCACAAATATGTCGACGTCATATCACGTCAGAGTTTTTCATGTGGCATTCAAAGGGTTGACCGATTAACATAAGGCGGTATTAGAACGAAGATGAGGTGAGGGTTAGCTCTTACAACTAAAATATAATATTATGGCCCCATAGTCACTAAATTGTTTTTTTTTTAATTCATCATCATTCTCTCATACATCATCATATCGTAATCTTAAGGCAAAGAGAATTTAGACTAGAGGAGTACTGTCAAAGTAGATTTTGTAGTCAGTACATTTACTGCCATCTTTCGACACAAATGGTCAAAACTTTTAGAACGCCATTTGACTTGATGTGTTAAATTTGTTAAATATCAAAAAGTAACGCCTATCTACTCGAGAGTAGGCCAAACATATGGCGCCATTGCTCGAAAATATTGCACCACACCTTTAGCCTAGTCTGGAGTAGATGGCGTTACTTTTTGATATAAACATTTTTAACACATATCAGTAAAAGAATATGGATCAAAGTCAAACGTCGTTCAAAAAGTTTTAATCTTCTCTTGAAAGATGGCAGTAAAGTTACAGTGGCTACATAATTTACTTTGACAATCCGCCTCTATTTCAAATTATTTTAGTCATATCTAGGGTATGATAGTCATAGATAGGGCAGGTGGCACCAGCCGTCCCTAGGCTACGTGGAGCGCTCACTGCTCGCTGGAGAGCAGCAGCGCGTCGTCGCGGCGCTGCAGGCGGTAGGTGGACTTGTCCGGCAGATGCCGCACCAGCTCGTCCGTCAGCCGCACCAGGGCTCCGTTGGGACCGGACACCAGCACTGTGTCCACTTCCTGCTAAACGACACATTGTATTAGTTTTTTGAATAACAGTCATGAATGATTCACGGTTAGTTTTACAAGACTTAGGGTCGGTTGCACCAAACTGCTCGTATCGTTAAAGAGTTCGCAAATTTTTTATGTATGGAAAGTTTCATACTGGCGCGCCGGCTGACGGTGATCAGTCTGTCATGTGGTTGGTGCAACTGGCCCTTATATCGCCCGGGATAGACCGTGATTACCTTGTATTGTTTTCAAGCTCCCGAAACGCAGCCCACGCACGAATGAGGGTAGACCGAGCGCGGTCTACACAACTTTAACACCCGCCCGCTGTGTTCAGTCGAAATATCGGAAGCTCGAAAACAATATAAACGGTAATCACGGTCCATATCCCGGTCGATATTGGATTAGTTTTTTGGTTTGATAAAAAATACCGAGGGACTCGAAACGTATTCAAATATTTAGAAACGGGTTGCAAGTTAAAGATTCGTTGTGGGATCGAATTTAAAATATTGTGAGACATTCTAGCCGAACGGAGCCGAGTTTCCCGAAGTCAGGAGTTTCCTTACCTTGTGTCCCTGCGCGTGCGCACGGTGCAGCGCCTGCAGCTTGTGCAGCAGCTCGGCGGCGCGGCACGAGTGCAGGTACAGGGCGGAGTACACGCCGCCGCCCGCGCTCACGTACACCGTCAGACGAGGCTCGATGCGTCTGCAGGAACCATTTATACAGACTGTTGTAATACTTGTAGCAAAGACATATGTAACTTCGTATAAGATGAATAAAGCCTAAGGAAAAAACGTGCCTCGGAAATCAAGAAAAAGTCATTCTCAGATAGATGGCGCACACACCTTTGGCCTATGCTCGGCTAGATGGCGTGACGACACCGTTTCATATTTAACAATTTTAACACATAGATATCAGCGAATGAACATGGGTCAAAATGATATAAAAATAATAAAATCATTTATCCATGTATATACATATTTTTGATAATTTTATACGTTTTCATTTTGAGCTTTAGTCGTGTGTCGATAGATGGCAGTAAATTTACTGTGACTACAAAATTTATTATGAGAGGACCCCTCTATACTATCTATCCTTTTTGCTTGTAGTTATGGCTAAAATAGCAAGAGCTAACCTAACAAATCTAATAATGTCAAGCACTAGTCTAAAAAAATTGTACTTCGGACACAACGTTCAATACAAAACGCCAAAATGCTTAAATGTTGTTCTGCGAGCTATTGGTCAGATATTTTTCCTTAGTCATGGATGTTTTCTATGTATCTAAGTATTTGGCGTCTTTATTAACAATTTTCGCCTTTGCCTCAAATTGTTACTCACGCCACTCGCCTTTTTAAACCTCTCTTAAACAACGGTTGCATAAAATACTATAATCGTATGGCTAACAATATTAATTCGAATCGCTTAACCCTTTTCCAGGCATAGTACAGTCGCTATCAGATATATCGGAGCGGCCAAGGTGTTCGCAATATCTGAACAAGCACTCTAACGCCTTGACAATAGAGGCGTGCTCAGATTTTTGTGAGCACCTTGGCCGCTTCGATATATCTGATAGCGACTGTACGATTTATCGACCACATACGCGCCACTAGAATTTCAACTTTATTAATAAGTAGTCAATTTATTAAACGATGTCAAAGATTACAATACAATACAATTCAATGCAAATCCAAAAATCACTAATTTCTTAACCTAACTAACAACTAATAAAACTATTCACGAAATTCGTTCCGAGTCCCTCCAGATGCAAAGGAGCCCATCACGCTCGCCGCGTTGCCACGTTGAACCGCGATGGACAACCATTGCATAAGGAACGACCCGGAGCGGGGGTCATGACCACCCTCTCTCAAACGCCTAATGAAATAATAGCCATAATGAAAGTATTATAAAGAATATATTTACTCACTTGGCGTGCAGGGCGTTGAATAGCCGTATGCCGTCGGCCAGGCCGCAAATCTGAATGATGTCGTCACGGGACAATCTGCAACACAAATAACACCAATCCTGTTATGGCGTCCGTTTTTAGGGTTCCGTACCCGAAGGGTATTACTAAGACTCCACTGTCCGTCTGTCTGTCACCAGGCTGTATCTCATAAACCGTGATAGACAGTTGAAATTTTCATAGATAATGTATGTACAAAGATGTACATTTTCTGCAGCTATGCATGTGCACTTTGATCTGACCCAAAACAACATCTCCGTGCAAACGATGCATCTGTACTTTGTCCAAAAAGTAGAGCGTCATCTTGCACACGCATCGCAATTTCCCACTCAACCTAGCTGTAATTATTCATAAGATCAACATTTTGTATTCATTGTAATTTCTAACCTTGCAGTAAAAACTCGCTTCTTATATTTGACATCTTTTCGTTGGTGTTTCGGCACCACTCCTTACATTTGACATAATTTGACATTCCTTGACAATTCATTGGCATTCGATATTGACATTCACTTTACAATGTATGTTTGTTGCGGCTATAAGAACAAATACTAAAAAGTACGGAACCCTCGGTGGGCGAGTCCGACTGGCACTTGTCCGGTTTTATTATTATTATTTGGACCTTTTACATGGTATCGGTTGGAACTTCTTATCTTGAAGTGTTTCGATATTTGAAATACAACGGACACGAAAAATATATACCATTCGTTACTCTCTTTCACAAAATCTTAGGAGGTTATTATATTACAGCTTACGATAATGTCGTACGATTTCTTTTCTCATAACTGGTATTTACATCTAATAGAATCTTAACCCTTGAATTGAAAAGCAACGTCATAAATTTATAGTTGACGATTTGGGTTAAAAATATGGGACATGCGCTCGCATCGACGGCCGGACGCAACTGAGGCGCGCGCAGGCGGCGCGCACGTATTTACGCAACGCAAGCGAGATGGAAGACAGGGCGTGCTACTCTCGAAAGCGACATTCTCCGCGGTAGTCCTGAATTGCTGTATTTTGTACTACCCACTTCATGCCACCGGCGATTGTGAGCGGGATAGAAGATATGCCATCGCACTCTAGAGGCGCGATTTACGTCAAAGGGTAGATTAGATTCTGCAGTTCTATGATACCTATCTTTCTGTTTTTCGTAGGTTTAGGAATAGTATATAAGACGACGATACATTTCAATAAATGTTCATTATTCAACTGACTATACCGCTGTTATCATTGCTCCTCCTGCCTGGACCCCCATAAAAAATTACCCTCCTTCTGACGCAGTCGGGTAAAAAGGTACTCAACTATGTTGCTACTCTAGCCTCGTAAGTCCCCGCGTACTTGTATAAGTACAAATTAAAGTAGAGTTATGAACTCTTAGGCCCACTTGCACCATTCCACTAACCCGGGGTTAACCGGTTAAACCTAGAGTTGCCATGGTTACCAGAACAATTTGACACTGGTTTACGGTTTAAACGCTTAACCCCGGATTAGTGGGATGGTGCAAGTGGGCCTTATAGAAATAAAAGAAAGTTCCAAATTCAAAAGCGCAAAATCTGGATTGGGTCTTACGAGTAGAGATGCAACGGATAGTTTGGCCGGATGCCGGATACCGGATATTCGGCTTGACCATCGGCCGAATTTCCGGTATCCGGCCGCCGAATATTCGGCCAGCGGAACTATACCTACCTACATTTAGGATTTTCAGGAGCTCATTCTGATGATTTGACCGGTTTCCTAGTAAACGTTCGCGCGGACTCATTTCTGGGTTCGAAATGAGTGCGCGTGGAAGTCAGTGGAATGATAAAATTGTTTTAAAATAAGAAACAAGTACGATTATGACCGTGTCTGATTCTTAAATCCAATTTGTTTACTCCGAAATCAAGCAATCCGGTATCCGGCCGGATAGTAGGTTACTATACGGTATACGGCCGGATAGTAAAATAATGGCCGGATAGGCCGGATACCGGATAGTAACCGGATATCCGGTGCATCTCTACTTACGAGCCTAGGGCACAATCAACTTACATTCTGTAAATATTCTGTCGAAATTGAATTGTAACATTTGTTTACATTGTCGCAAATGACGAGTAAGTATACGTTGAATATGAATCAGATTTATCCGGATTATTCTGGATATTTCATGTTGCCTGCGCGTATTAAAGTAAAATTTATTTTAGTATCCGACCACATTAAATCGGAGCTAAATGTTCAATTGGTAAATGATGGGGGAAAATAATGAGTAATAATTTTTTGTTTTTACAAAAATATTTATATTTAAAAGGATTTTGATAGGAGCGTGGGTTAAAAGGTCAGATGGCAATCGATTTCTTTAGATTACCGTTACGTTACTATCCCTTAACTAGCGACCGGCCCCGCCTTCGCACGGGTTAACAAATTATAAACCTAACCCTTCCTCAACAATCACTCTATTGATATGTAAAAACCGTACGAAAATCCGTTTAGGAGTTTCTGAGTTTATCGCGAACAAACACAGACAGACGCGGCGGTGGACTTTGTTTTATAAATGTAGTGATACTTACAGTAAAATAATATCGATCTGAGAGGTAATTTGCTTAGAAAAAGCGCTGGTGGCCTAGCGGTAAGAGCGTGCGACTTTCAATCCGGAGGTCGCGGGTTCAAACCCCGGCTCGTACCAACGAGTTTTTCAGAACGTATATACGAAATATCATTTGATATTTGCCAATCGCTTTTCGGTGAAGGAAAACATCGTGAGGAAACCGGACTAATCCCAATAAGACCTAGTTTCCCCTCTGGGTTGGAAGGTCAGATGGCAGTCGCTTTCGTAAAAACTAATGCCTACGTCAAATCATGGGATTAGTTGTCAAGCGGGCACCAGGCTCTCGTGTGCCGTGGCAAAATGCCGGGATAACGCGAGGAAGAAGATTTGAGAGGTAGTCGTTTTGAGTTATTCAGTGAGGTTGGGATGAGTGGCATGTTACCTGAGCAGGTCGGCGCCGGAGAAGTTGGCGAAGGTGGTGGCGTGCTGCGCGAAGCGGTGCCGCGCCAGCCACGCCGCCGTCTCGCCCGCGCCCGCGCTGGCCGGCAGCCCCACGTTCTGCAACCAACATGACGTCATCGATCGAACTCGACATCGGTTACACGCTAATTCTGGCGTCAGTTTCGTCCATCATTCCATTCGAGTTTTGACTGATGCCAGAATATCAACAGACTGATAAAATTACGACACAGACATCGGTTACAAGCTAATTCTGGCGTCAATTCCGTCCATCATTCCATTGTTGCATGTACGGTGACTGACAAAGAGGTTACACGATCAGTATCCTATCAGTTGTCTGTCATTCAAAAGGGACTGACGAATATTATCAAAAACATTTAAATTTTCATCAGTCGAGACCATCAGTCCATCAGTCCGCGTGTTACACGATAATTCTCTCGTCATCCTGACCAAAATGATGGGCTGAACTGACTCCAGAATTAGCGTGTAACCGATGTCTTACACCTCAGTGGTAGGCAATGTAATCATCGGTGATTTCTGTAGGTGTAGACCATCTTGTATTTAAAATGGAGTGAATTTAATAATGTCCTGCGTAAAAATAACATAAAAGTGGCAAAAACCGGGCAAGTGCGAGTCGGACTCGCGCACGAAGGGTTCCGTACCATAATGCAAAAAAAAAATCACAAAATTAAAGCAAAAAAAAAAAACGGTCACCCATCCAAGTACTGACCACTCCCGACGTTGCTTAACTTTGGTCAAAAATCACGTTTGTTGTATGGGAGCCCCATTTAAATCTTTATTTTATTCTGTTTTTAGTATTTGTTGTTATAGCGGCAACAGAAATACATCATCTGTGAAAATTTCAACTGTCTAGCTATCACGGTTCGTGAGATACAGCCTGGTGACAGACGGACGGACGGACGGACGGACGGACGGACAGCGAAGTCTTAGTAATAGGGTCCCGTTTTACCCTTTGGGTACGGAACCCTAAAAAAGGTGACAATATATAAAAATGGCAAAAAATTAAAGAAACGCTCTTAAAGAACTTGCGGTGCGAACGTGTAGTGTAGTCTACCAGTACTGAAGTGACTGAGAGAGTAAAGGTTTTGTCACACAGGCGCGTATTCCGGGCGATGCGTGATCGGGGCGCGCCGCTTTTACATATAAAACGCCCCGCCCGGTAAACGCGCCTGTGTGACGGAATCTTAGCTATAGCCGGTACATAACGTCGTAGAAAGTAATGTAGCGAGTACCTTGTCGGGATCTTCAGCGGGTTGCGGCAGATCCGGCAAGATGGCGCCGGGCGAGTGGCACGGGGACGTAGTCACTTTCATCTCAGACTCACTGCAACAAATAACACACAGTAATAGCATCGTTCGCAGAAGTTTCTGCTTGTTATAAATTAACAAGTGCGAGTCGGACTCGCGCACGAAGGGTTCCGTACCATAAAGCAAAAAAACGGAAATAATGCAAAAAGAAAACGGTCACCCATCCAAGTACTGACCACGCCCGACGTTGCTTAACTTTGGTCAAAAATCACGTTTGTTATATGGGAGCCCCATTTAAATCTTTATGTTATTCTGTTTTTAGTATTTGATGTTATAGCGGCAACAGAAATACATCATCTGTGAAAATTTCAACTGTCTAGCTATAACGGTTCTTGAGATACAGCCTGGTGACAGACGGACGGACGGACGGACGGACGAACAGCGAAGTCTTAGTAATAGGGTCCCGTTTTACCCTTTGGGTACGGAACCCTAAAAATAAATAAACAGTGTTTTTATATAAGATTGTTTAAACTTTTGATCCCCAAACGGCGCATCCATTTGCCGTGCCACTGACACGGGGGTAAAATTAGTTTTGTGAATATACAATGCCAACCTAAAAGTGGGGTGTTTTTCAGTAGATTTTCATCAAAAAACGATCGACGTCAAATGCCGTCTTTGGCGTCGTTGTCACGATTTTGCGTTGACGTCAATTGGCGTCTGTGGCGTTCAAAAGGTTAAATTTTATGCTCAAGGCTTTGTTCGAAACTCAACATATATAAACAATAAAATAAAAATCAATAGCTCAATACAATATCAAGACCTCAAGATGTGTACAGTCACCTGCAGTATGTTACTCTTCGAAGACCGCAAAAATATCTGACACGATCTTATTTGTAGAGCCCTTAGAGCCTGTTACATATTTTTGCCGCCTTCGAAGAGTAACATTAGAGTGCAGGTGACTGTACATACCTAGTAGGTAATGTGTTAAAATTAAGAGTATGTAACGAACAAAAAACCGGGCAAGTGCGAGTCGGACTCGCGCACGAAGGGTTCCGTACCATAATACAAAAAAAAACAAAAAAAAAAGCAAAAAAAAAACGGTCACCCATCCAAGTACTGACCCCGCCCGACGTTGCTTAACTTCGGTCAAAAATCACGTTTGTTGTATGGGAGCCCCACTTAAATCTTTATTTTATTCTGTTTTTAGTATTTGTTGTTATAGCGGCAACAGAAATACATCATCTGTGAAAATTTAAACTGTCTATCTATCAGGGTTCGTGAGATACAGCCTTGTGACAGACGGACGGACGGACGGACAGCAGAGTCTTAGTAATTGGGTCCCGTTTTACCCTTTGGGTACGGAACCCTAAAAACCATCATAAACTGCTTTATTCCTAGAGTCATAGGAGTGATATCGAAAGCACTTCGCTTCACTTGATGTTCATTGTTTACACTTCGATTTTATGCATGCAGTATTTCTAGAATCTGTATTTTTGTGTACGGTTTTTCGGCAGCATCGGCCAAAATCTAATTTTGTACTCAATACACGGCAAATCTTCCAAAGAATTCGTAAATCGTATTATACGCTTACCTACTCACAGCACAATGTCGTATTTACGCTTACCTCACTTACTCACAGCACAATGTCGTATTTACGCTTACCTCACTTACTCACAGCACAATGTCGTATTTACGCTTACCTCACTTACTCACAGCACAAGTTTCAAATGATATCATCGTAAAGTAATAAGTTTGTACAATGTCTTAGTCCTTCCAATTATGAACCTAAGTACATCTAAATACGGGTTTAGAAATGGACAGACACTAATATATGTATGCATTTTTACTCTAGGTCATAATCATAAATATGTGATCAATAAGCGGATCCCTTTGTTTGACATAATCACTGAAAGTCATAATGTAATTATTGTCAGATTATCATTTTAAGTTATCAGGATTTTCGTAAGGTTATCCTTAGGTAGGTTAGGTTAGGTTTGTTTTATGGCAATCCTGAAAAGTTAAGCGTTTTCGAGAAAAACCAAATTGTAACTGACGAAAATGGGGACAAACAATACATCATGACTTAAAACTTTATGGGAAACAATAGAGACCCCATCAATAAGAATTAAACTTAAATAATAGTAATTAATAAGGAAGAATATACTCACTCCTGGCAGTATAATGGCTTCATCTGGTTCGAGGAAGCAAGTATGGCTGGAAGAAAACAAAAAAAAATCATACCATAAATATTAAGAAAGTATGTAAAGATATAGACTAGGTCACATTTTAAGATAAGACAATAGTGAATAGAACCACGTAGACTTTAAAGAAGCCTGAAGCCTCTCTTAACAAGGTCCAATACATTGATAGACTATGACATTTATCTGGACACACTAATAAACCAATCTGCTGTCTTGTCAAAAACCTCCTACAATCAGTGAACAATCACTGGTTTAAAGAAAATGACTCGGAAACCCTGGACTGTATCAGTACAGTCAGCAGCAGAAGTTGCTAAGCGGGCGAGGTGTCCAAAATTACCTTGACACGCTCTTATGCTCTTAGTAATAAAGTCGCGTCAAGATCATTTTGAACACCTCGCCCGCTTAGCAACTTCTGCTGCTGACTGTACTCTTATCATCGGCTTTAGGGAGACTAGTATCCGTCCCTGTAGAGTATAATCATGCTAAGTTTTAATGCCAAGTACAGTCGCCATCAGATATATCGGAGCAGCCAAGGTACTCGCAATTGTCTGAACACGCCTCTATTGTCAAGGCGATAGAGTGCGTTTTCAGATATTTTTGAGCACCTCGACCGCTCCGATATATCTGATGGCGATGTACAAACAGCAACACTCCTAACTGTACATCGGTGGACCTTATTACAAAAGGCATAAGGTTCACCTCCACCTGTACAGTTGACCGTAGTTCTGTAGAAAGCGACCAACTATTTATTTTTGTCAAAGTGACTTGCTCCCTAACTCAGTAGCGTTGGTCGCTTTCTGCATTGATAAAAAAATTGAGTTGGTCGTTTTCTGCATAACTACGGTCAGTTAACAGTGTGGACGATGGTACTAGGCCAAGTATGGCGCTCCTATGGCATATGTATGCATGAGCGGAGTCTATGTACAAAAATCAACTCACCAGGTTGTGGCATAGGTTTGTTTCCTATGGGGCTTGCAGCCTTTGGGACCACACTGCAACAAAAAAGTTCATATCTAATACAAAATTGTTACATCAAATTAAGATACTTTCATGAAATGTCTAAACGATTTTTAACAAAAATTATTTATGTTTTCGGTAACAGTCAACTTTGGTTATATCGTATTGTCCGCACTAACAGGGGCTCGCTTCTCAAGAGCTTGTAACTTGTAATACAAGCGGATGTCACTTTTTGACAGCTTTTGTTAGAAAGGGACTTCCACTTGTATTACAAGTTACAAGCTTTTGAGAAACGGGCCCCAGTTCGTAAATTTTACTGCATCAAAATTATATCTTGGTAATAGGGAATATTACGCGAAACTCTGCGTAGGGGGCGCCACTACCACAATTACTCACAATCTGAGGGTCTTCCGCAAAAGTGAGTCGAAATTTTGTTATTTAACCTCTCTATCGCTCTTACATATTCAAGTGATAACGAGGCAGATAGCCGAGTTTCGATTTTTGCGTTTCCCGGTAGGCCCTTTGTTAACAAACCGCCTTGATGTATCAATGTCATATTTCATTGTCTGTGAAAACTTGTAAAAAAACAGATTAAGGCACAGTATGTATAAGTTAGCCTGTGGTTTACAATGGGTGCTATTGCTCTGACGGCAGAACAATGCAGTAATACTCCCATGAACCCAAGAACTAACTCACACGATGAGCTCCATGGCACATGGATATGGTGGGAAAAACTGATCTTCTCTAGGGGGTAATTGCACAAAAGATCCCTATGGGTCGAAGTGTATCCGCAAGGGCCCCCAAAACAATAAGATAACTCACACGATGATCAATAGGGATCCAATATTCCCTTATTCAGCAGAATCGTCCAATAATAACCAGCTATTAGCTGCCATTAGACCCCACCGAGCCTCATTACATAGTAATCATCCACTTAAGCTACGACCTTTACCAGCTATTGCTACTATAAGGACAGATTATTGATTCCTATTGTTTCGGTTTCTGAAGTATAGGTAAACTAGCTCCCTCGATTGGGTAGATTTTCAAATAAGTATCCTATTTTCCTCCCGAAGGGTTAAGCTTTCCACATTATCAAATTTCATTCAATTCAGTCATTTTCAAATGCTTAAACAGATTTATAAAGACCATAACATCAGACATGAAAATTTATGAACAACTTTACATTGTTTCCGAAAATAACAGTTTTGTGTCCTAAATAGATAATAAATTAATAATAGAATTGTTCCTTATCAGTGTTTATCTGATATATTACATCTGAACTTTGGAATAATAATTCTATGTTGTTTAGCAAAATCACTGCACCTCATAAAAACAAGGCCCGCTGCGTCTGTCTGCCTGTCTGTATGTTCGCTATAAACTATTACAGATTTTCATGCGGCTTTCACCTATCAATAGTGACTCCTGAGGAAAGTTGTGTAATTTAGAAACCAGGGTAGAGCACAAGTGTTTTATAAGTAGTAATTGAAAACCATAAAAAATATAGTACTGGATTGGAATAGATAATTGTGTATTCATATTCAGTGTCATCTTTTTTAATACACTACCAGTGGGGAGACACACCTGACTTCGGTCGAACTCTGCTCCGTTCGGCTCGGCATTGCTCCGAGCAATTATTAGGGTTGGCACCACTTGACTTCCTTGTGCGTGCACGACCACAGATACGATAATCACTTGAATTTTGACAACCCTAAATAGCCGAAAGGGATAGTGCTATATATTAGAAAGGGATAGCACAATTCGACCCTGAATTGCTGTCAAACTTCGGGTTTCTAGGAAGTGTCCTTTCTGTACGGTATTTCTTCTGTGAAACTACTTAAATATGTCCATTAAAGTTACTGAAAATTGGTCAGATTCATCAAACATCTATGTAATCTACATATAAGCTTTCTTTAGAGAGAATTAACTAGCATAGCTGTTGCCTATTGACAATAACAATAAGTAAAGCAGTAACCAAACCAGTATATTGCAATACCTTCATTCTGTAACCAGTTTGCAAAAGAAAGCTCAGCAAGATTACAGGTATTGCTAACACCTACAAAACTCTGCAAAGAAAATTTACCTGGATACATATTTGTCCAACAAGATTCTTGTTAGAGAAAATCGTATTACCCCCCATAACATGATTAAGGGACGCTTTGGAGTGGTAAATACATAGGGAAGTGTACAACTAGCAACATAACATAATACGAGTCGCTTAACTTCAAACCCGGGTAAATCCATTGGTCAGATTATGCGATTTTGGTATTAAGGTAATAGGGTAGATACTCGCTGAGAGGGTCGAATGGTTAGTTGGTTACCTGAGATTGGATCGGTCTGGAAATACCGCAGGCGACAGTTCATTCCACAGTTTAACTGTGCGAGGCAGGAAGTTCCTGGAGAAACCACAGTTGAGGACTACCAACCATCCAAGTGGTGAAGATGGTAATGTTGTCGCGTAGGGTAGGGCGATGGCGAAAACTGCTTCGCCAAACTCCCTAATTCGGGACGCGGGCTTTAGCTACAAGTGTAATGGGGTGAAAGTGTCTCTAAGGACAGACTGCTAGGATATTTACTTTAATGAACGGCGCCTGGGCCGCACATGCACGTTGGCCGCCTTCAGCCGGCGGGCCAGCTGCTGGTAGGTGGCGGCGTCGGCCTCGATCTCCACGTCGGCGCGCAGCAGCGCGAACCTCATGCGCCACCCGCGCGCCTCCACGCCGTGCACCAGCCGCGCGTGCAGCACCACCCCGCGCCCCAGGTGCCGCGCACTCAGTCTTTGCTCGAGCACGAGCATCTTTCTCGTCAGCTGTAGTCCTGCCTCGTCAGGTTGAAGAAGATGAAAGCACCAGATCCGACGCGGTACGAACGCCCGCGGACAACCACCATAGCTGATCCAGAGTACACCTCAACAACCATTTGTTTGGGGGATTTGAAGAGCACGAACACAAATGTCACTCGGCCGAGTCTTTCACTTGTCCAACATTTTCCGCGACGCACGATTATCACGACGCTTCGTGGCGCAATAAGCCGATACGATGCGCGAGGTTAATTCCTTAATTCGAAAACGCTACGAGTTTTCACCGGTTTTGAATCGCTATGCGAAAATATCGAACGGAATATTAAATTGAAAACAGAAACAAAAAGATACGTGAGCAATGGCGGAGCGAATACGACTGGCGGAGTGGCCTCTGATTGGCCGCAAGTGAGGAGCGTTTCTCGATTGGATTAAAACCGGTTAGAATCAGTTTACGGAGGCCGCGGCCGGCTCGCGTCGGTGCATCGGTGGGGCAACGTCACTTTATTTAGTGACGCGCCACGCCGGCTAGACGATGTTTTTATCGATTCGATCTGACACCACTTTTACGTTGTTTGAATTCTAACTTTTAAACGTAGTAGTCTAAGAACCATTGTTAAACTTATACTCTGTTAAGAATTAATTAAGTAATATGGCTCGTATGGTTATTTTAAGAGCAAAGCGCTCTGTACCATCTATTAAAGCGTAAGTCGAATCGGCAACGAACCGGATATAATAATCGCTATATGCAGTTTCGGCCAATTGAGTGTCAATTCGTTGGAAACTCATGCGATCCGGTTTTAGTAATAAACTAGACTAACGCTTGTTTCTCAGCAACAATTTGAATTGATAGACTTAAGATTGAGATGATGCTATGGACATAAAATGATATCAGAATTTAAATTTAAGTTATAACCCAGCAGCACTGCACTACTACAATAATGAAAGTCAAGCGCAAACCCATCAGTGCCAGACCTCAGACACTAATTCGATGCCGTGATGTTTATTTTATATTGTAATGCCATGATTACCATAGAACACAATAGGAGAATCACTAAATGACTATGATTACGATATAAACATACCTACACCTAATAGATAATTTTCTATTATCATTCATCTAGCTACATTCAAGATTAGATTCTAGAGACGCCGCCAGAAGACCGCCTTACAAGGTATATGTATACTGATGAGTTAAATGTATTAAACGCATCTAACCTGTTCAAGAAGGAAAGAACATATCTCAATAGGAGTTTAGATATACATAACATATGTCTGTTATACCATAACACTTTAAACTTTCGCGTTTTGTACACATATATATAACACATATTTAATTAAGTACACAAACGGGTCTACCGCGATATAATTTCATTGTTTGACGTTAAAGGAACTAAAAGTAAAAACAATGAAATTATATCGCGGTAGACCCGTTTGTGTTATTAAATATGTGTCGTGCCAAGCAACGGCGACAATCACAGAGGGTGCTAGTTTGCCGACCGCGGTGGTTTCAGCTAGTTTCCACCACCCACGTTCTATTGCAGCGGTGTGCTTTGGTGACTGAGTCACATTGGTTGCACCGGTCACGTAGTCCTGAGGTTAATAGACTCGTCTTTAGTCTATAAGGTTAACGGAGTTGTCTTTTACTATGTAACTATTGTGTTTATAAAAATGGAAGTAGGTATGTTATGTACTACTAAGTAAGGTGTCAACGGAATAAGGAAAGTTTAATTGGTTATTCGGTTTTAGTGGATAGACGTTAGTAATTATTGATTATATACCAGTGATTGTGGCTGTAAGATATTGATTCTGTAAATTTAATTATGTCACAACTTCACCTGTTTGCTCTAGCTCTGAAATAATGCAATAAAATCTAGACCGAATCTTCTTCCTCGCGTTATCCCGACATTTTGGCACGGCTCATGGGAGTCTGGAGTCCGCTTGACAACTAAACTCTAATCTAGGCATTAGTTTTTACGAAAGCGACTGCCATCTGACCTTCCAACCCAGAAAGCAAACTAGCCCTTATTGGGATTAGTCCGGTTTCCTCACGATGTTTTCCTTCACCGAATAGCGATTGGTAAATATCAAATGATATTTCGTACCTACATAAGTTCCAAAAAACTCATTGGTACGAGCCGGGGTTTGAACCCGCGACCTCCGGATTGCAAGTCGCACGCTCTTACCGCTAGGCCACCAGGGCTTCTCAATTATCACAGCTCTAACCAAGGTAAGCAACGGTGCGAGTGGTGCGACCGGTGGCGCAGGCGCAGTCAACGGCCTTTGCTTTGCAATCCCGACTAAATGGGTCAGCGCTGAGCTGAGCGAATATCTAACCGTTCAACGGAACGACAGAGGGCCTCCCGCGAACCACGTTCGACGTTTCGCCTCTCTGTCGCACTTATAAATTCGTACGTATGTGTAACAGGGAGGCACGTCGAACGTGGTTCGTGGTACGCCCTCTGGGTTATTAGAGTGCGTTTATTTATGTTTACGTACGGTTCAAAATATTCTTGTAAATTCTTTGACGACATTTGTGTAAATACTGCCATTGGGATAATTAAGAAGTAGATATGGATGGTGTTAAGCAAAAATGTGTCATCCCACATCTATATTGCAATAAAATGTCAACTTTAAGCGTCAATTTTTTGAGCTGAAATCTTATTGCAAAATTAATGTGGTTTGACACATTATTGCTTATCAGCATCCATATGTAGTTTGAAGCCTAGAGAAAATTTCTGATACCTATTGGAACCTAGGCTAGCTATGGAGAATTTTCAAGATTCATACAAAGAAACGACGACGGTTGTTTTAGTCCCTAAATCGATATGAAAGTTCCAGAACTATATCAACAGGATGACGTATAGAAATTATTTTAGTTTCTACAGAAAGGAACGAAGGAAACGTCTTTTAAAAATTATATAAAGCCTCGTTAAGATTTCTCACTTCCATACACTATCTTAGCGTAGAACAACATAATTAAGGCTGCTATTTAACTGATCACCAGATTTAATAAAATTTAATACCAAAAAAATCTACTTTACCACCCTAAAATAATGAATGATCACCAAAATTATAACACCATTTTAATGTGAAATGATTACCAATTTTATTACATTTTACTATCCTATTAAAGGAAATTACACCAAATTAATCATTATCAACCCAAAAATTGTAAATAATTACCAAATTTCAAACCCCAGTTTAATGTCAATTGATAACCAAATTTTTACATCGTGCTATCCTATTAAATAAAATGACACCAAAATAATCATTGTAAACCCAAAAATAGTAAATGACCACCAAAATTAGAACTCCATTTTAATGTAAAATTATAACCAAATTTTTAAATCTTGCTATCCTATTAAAGCAAAGCAAAATTTTCTAGTAGCATTTCGTTTCTGTATGGGTTGCAGTTCAAACCTAACCTAACCCACTTTTCTAGTAACATTTCGTTTCTGTAAGGTTCGCAGTTCAAACCTAACCTAACCCACTTTTCTAGTAGCATTTATTATCTGGAAGGGTCGCAGTTCAAACCTAACCTAACCCACTTTTCAAGTAGAATTTCGTTTCTGTGTGGGTCGGAGTTCAAACCTAACCTAACCCACTTTTCTAGTAGCATATCGTTTCTTTAAGTCACAGTTCAAACCTAACCTAACCCACTTTTCTAGTAGCATTTCGGTTCTGTAAGGGTCGCAGTTCAAACCTAACCTAACCCACTTTTCTTGTAGCAATTCGTTCTGTAAGGGTCGCAGTGTTAACCTAGCCCACTTAACTGATAGCAGTACAAACCTAACCTAACCTACTTTTCTAGTAGCATTTCAGTATGCCTACCTAAGGTATGCGGTGCGGGGTACGGGGGTTGAGCGGGAGGGGCTAGTAATTTTGGCATCATTTTACTTTATTTGGTAATATGTATAAATTTTTTGGTATTATAGTGGTTTATTTAGGTGAAAATATCGCATTTATTTGGTCTTCAAGATTTGGTGATCATTAATGATTTTTGGTAATCATTCAATATATTTGGTATTCGAATACAATTTGAAGTGCAGTCGTAATTAAAATGGTGGTACTTTTGTAATTTTAGGCCTTATTTTTTTGGTGTTCAGTAATTTTTTTTGGTATGCATGATTTTTAGGGTTCCGTACCCAAAGGGTAAAACGGGACCCTATTACTAAGACTTCGCTGTCCGTCCGTCCGTCCGTCCGTCCGTCTGTCACCAGGCTGTATCTCACGAACCGTGATAGCTAGACAGTTGAAATTTTCACAGATGATGTATTTCTGTTGCCGCTATAACAACAAATACTAAAAACAGAATAAAATAAAGATTTAAATGGGGCTCCCATACAACAAACGTGATTTTTGACCAAAGTTAAGCAACGTCGGGAGGGGTCAGTACTTGGATGGGTGACCGTTTTCTTTTTGCTTTTTTTTGTTTTTTTTTTGCATTATGGTACGGAACCCTTCGTGCGCGAGTCCGACTCGCACTTGCCCGGTTTTTTTTTATTTAGGGTACCAAAGTATTTTTTGGTAGTCATTATATTTGTAGCCATACTTATTTAGCAAAAGCTATACAAATCAATAGAAATGACAAATACGGGTGCAAACATAACCGTAACTAAAACCGGTGTTTAGAAACGATGTTGATGATTATTGCTACAGTTCGTTTTTTTAGCATTAGAAAGGACTTGCAAAAAGGTAAGCGATCTTGACATGTCTTTTAATTGAAAAACGCTTTTTAAAAATCAGTAACTATTACTAATGAAAGCAGAAGAATATAAATGATCGTATTAGATTCATAATTGTTACATATTTGCCGTGACTTATTTTTTAAACATGTTTTTCAATAAAAAGACGCATCAAGATTGTTTACCTTATTTCTAATGCTAAAAAAAAACGAAGTATAGGTAGTAATCGTTTCCGCAAACCCCTGCTATGCATAATGACCTCACAAAATTGGTAAACGTTTGTCAGTGTCGATTTGAGATGTTACGATGACATAACCCATGCATCACATGCGCAGATCCTCAATTGCCTAAAAAGGATGGCCCAGTGCATTACAACAAATCATCCTATCAACGAAACCGGTTCGTACCGGTTTCCGGTCCATTATCCGAAATATTCCACGTTCTATATTTGTCTCTGGCCGGTTTTTGACTATTCAGTGTTGTGATTTGATATATGATGCCAAATTGGTGTTATTGTGAGTGGGAAACCGGCTTCCTTTGCTAACGGAGTATCCGTTTGTGTTGCTTGTGTGCTGAAGCTTCTTATTGCTTTCATACAGTAGCTCTAGGTCTACCGTTTAACTAAAACGGTTGGTACAGTCAGCAGCAGAAATTTCTAAGCCAGTTCTGGGCCAGTGTTAGTTAAACTAAACTATAAAACATCCGTCGCACTCCGACAAGTACGTAAGTACGAGAGGATATTCTATGCACGGCGAACGTGACCATCATCCGCTGCGCACGATCGTCGATTTAAGACATTATTGCCATGAACAAGGCCGTATTCCCTCTCTTTCTATCGTTATCTTAGTCGATACTATTATGCATTAAGTATTTAAAGTCTATGAAGCCATTTCCGTCAGTAGAAAAAAGCGGCAAATTTAAAAAATGTAGGTGCAATGGGCAATCGTCCCATAGAAAATATGAATTTCTCGATATTTCTACTAAGTTGTTTGACCGGCTATATGTTATGTTCGGTGTACCCTTGTTTTGCCGACAAATTTTTCATCGAATATTATTTCATCGACAACGATTCATCGAAACAATAGTACTAGTACTATTGTTTGGCGTTATTTTGTTTCATATACTATTTATTTCAATTTTTCTTACTGCGTAGAAATACTATTCAACGAATATCACTTGATCCCTAATTTGTTTAAAATTATTTTAATTGGCACAACTACTAAACATTGCAATTCATTTGTTCGACTTATTACTTTAATACATTTTTATATGTCTTACTATACATTTATACATTTTTCTGTTGTAAGAATTTTAGATTTAGGTTAGGTTAGAACTGGGACCCCACACAGAAACGAACGGCTATCAAAGTCGGTTTAGGTTAGGTTAGAACTGCGACCCCACACAGAAACGAACGGCTTTCAAAGTAGGTTAGGTTAGAACTGTGACCCCACACAGAAACGAACGGCTTTTAAAGTAGGTTTAGGTTAGGTTAGAATTGCGACCCCACACAGAAACGAACGGCTTTCAAAGTAGGTTTAGGTTAGGTTAGAACTGCAACCCCACACAGACACAAACGGCTTTCAAAGTAGGTTTAGGTTAGGTTAGAACTGCGACCCCACACAGAAACGAACGGCTATCAAAGTAGGTTTAGGTTAGGTTAGAACTGCGACCCCACACAGAAACGAACGGCTATCAAAGTAGGTTTAGGTTAGGTTAGAACTGCGACCCAACACAGAAACGAACGGCTTTCAAAGCCACACTGCGGGGTTGCGAACTGTATCGCAGCCATAATTGTGTTTTTAGTTTTAAGATATATTTTGCAATCATATGTATGCTAGTTTTAAGGTATTTATCTATGGGCCAATAGTTGCCTGAAAATAAATCTTTTCATTCATTCAAAGTAGGTTTAGGTTAGGTTAGAACTGCGACCCTACACAGAAATGAACGGCTTAAATTATTGTTACCTATTTATAATTTGGCCAAAATGAAAATGGCAGCCTTGTAAAATTATATCTTCAAAATTAGAGTGTCAACTTAAAATTGCCGCTTTCTCAAAATTATGTATGTCCAGATAAACAATTTTATATCTTAAACTACCCACATAGCTTTAATCGCGCAGAGTGAGCCGACTGACATGACTGCGTGTAGTTTCGAAAACGAAATATTACAAATTGAAGTAATTTTACGCGTAATAAATTTTACTAAATACAATAAAAAATGAAATAAGAAAACCCGTAAAGAAAAACCACGATATAATCTATATACAAAATAACTCAAGTACCAATTAAAAGTCCCCGATTTAAATTTACTAGTATCGATTCTTCGACGCAATAACTTGTCGATGAAATGAAAATACTTGAAACGTTGTCTTTGAAATAAAATTCGATGAAATGTCTGTCGGCAATTCAAGGGTAAACCGTTATGTTCCTCTGAAAACTTTCTCCTCTTCTGACCCCTAAGTTTCAAGTAAAAGTCATAAAAAACCCCACTTACAAAATAATACCAAAAAATGCGACGCAAAATGAATAATAGATACATCATTTATAAAAAACAATAGTGTCCTCGAACCTCATAATTCTAGCTACGAACATAACGATTTACAACTGAGATTGATTAAAACGATTGTGAATAAAAAAACGAAACAAGAATGTAACGGAAACTATCATATACTTTTTAAACAATGCAATATATTACCTGTTCATGCCAAGTTTAAATACTTATTAGCTATAGATCAGTACAGATGTCCTGTATTTAAGTTAACTAAAACTTACAATCGCAATCTTAGATTAAAACCTCGTAAAAAGTACTTAGAACCGATGTCGAGTAATTACTACGGGCAAAGGACGAGAAAGTACCTTATACCTCGCATTTTCAATAAATTAACATCTGAAGATGAGTGTAAAAGTGTAAATACGTTTAAAAATAAAGTTAAATTATGGTTAATGAAATCCTTTCTCAAAGAAAATAGGTTAAGTTAAAATACAAAGTGTATAAAAAACATTGCGAATACCCAAATTAGACCTTAGTTAATACATAGATATAAGTCATATAAGTTATAGTTTTATAAGTAAAGAGTGCTGTATTTCGCCAACAAACTGTCAAGCAGTTTGGCGAAACCATATAATTGTAATTGTGTATGTACTTTTGTTAAAATAAATTTAAAAAAAAAAAAAAAAAAAAAACTCATTTGTTTATTTAGGAACGACAAAAATAGCATTCAATTGAGACCGTGGAAAGGGACACAAACACAATAGACAATTGGCCGGTTGAGCAACGCAGGGATGGACTCGAATTAGTAGAAAACTCGAGTGCACGCACCGGCCGGATTGTTATTCTATGCTATTTATATCTATGGCAAGTAGTGATGTGCTGCGTTATCGATAAAATCGGTTTTTTCGGCGATTAAAGTAAAACATACAGGACCGCCTCAAAATCGCAAAAAAATAGGCTATTTCAATTTCAGCCAATTAAAATAATTTCGTTGAATTATAGAAATTTAATGTAATGTATACAAAGCTCATTTTTGTTTATCCTATAGGCCATAGGGTGGCTACAAAATAACTACATTCCCTTTGAGCCTTTAGAATTATACTGAGCAACTTTTACTATGGGACCAACCCCGAAATCGCAAAAAACCTTTGGCTTACATCTTAGTAGTAGCAGTAGTTAGTAAACTCTTTATTGTACAAAAAGATATTAACAATAACATACAATTAGTAAGAAGTAGAAAGGCGAACTTATCTCTTTGAATATATCATTTTGGCTGGTCCATAATTTTTTTTCGCGATTTCGGGGTTAGTTCGATAGTAAAAGTTACTCAGTATAATCCGAAAACCTCCCTGGCAACGGGAATGCAGTTATTTTTAACCACCGTGTCCTTAATACCAGTTTTCAACTTTTCACTAAAATTATGGTGGTTCGTACTGTGTTGGAAAAGGTAGATCTAAATATGTACTAATATATTATTATTTTTATTTCAGCTACCTTTACAAATAACGAAGAAATGCTGCTAATAACAGTACTCCCACCGAGATCAAAAATTATTATGGCTACAAATATAATGACCACCAAAAAATACTTTAGTACCCTAAATAAAAAAATCATGCTTACCAAAAAAAATTACTGAACACCAAAAAAATAAGGCCTAAAATTACAAAAGTACCACCGTTTTAATTACGACTGCACTTCAAATTGTATTCGAATACCAAATATATTGAATGATTACCAAAAATCATTAATGATCACCAAATCTTGAAGACCAAATTAATGCGATATTTTCACCTAAATAAACACTATGATTACCAAAAAATGTATACATATTACCAAATAAAGTAAAATGCTGCCAAAATTATTAGCCGCTCCCGCTCAACCCCCCGTACCCCGCACCATATACCTATCTAACCTAACCTTCTTTTCTAGGAGCATACTGAAATGCTACTAGAAAAGTAGGTTAGGTTTGTACTGCTATCAGTTAAGTGGGCTAGGCTAGCACTGCGACCCTTACAGAAATGAATTGCTACTATAAAAGTGGGTTAGGTTAGGTTTAAACTGCGACCCTTACAGAAAAGAAATGCTACTAGAAAAGTGGGTTAGGTTAGGTTTGAACTGCGACCCTTACAGAAACGAAATGCTACTAGAAAAGTGGGTTAGGTTAGGTTTGAACTGTGACCCTTACAGAAACGAAATGCTACTAGAAAAGTGGGTTAGGTTAGGTTTGAACTGCGACCCATACAGAAACGAAATGCTACTAGAAAAGTGGGTTAGGTTAGGTTTGAACTGCGACCCTTACAGAAACGAAATTCTACTAGAAAAGTGGGTTAGGTTAGGTTTGATCTGTGACCCATACAGAAACAATTGTGGTTACAATTTTGGTGGTCATTTACTATATTCGGGTTTACAATGATTATTTTGGAGTCATTTGCTTTAATAGGATAGCAAGATTTAAAAATTTGGTTATAATTTTACATTAAAATGGAGTTCTAATTTTGGTGGTCATTTACTATTTTTGGGTTTACAATGATTATTTTGGTGTCATTTTATTTAATAGGATATCACGATGTGAAAATTTGGTTATCAATTGACATTAAAATGGGGTTTGAAATTTGGTAATCATTTACAATTTTTGGGTTAATAATGATTAGTTTGGTGTCATTTCCTTTAATAGGATAGTAAAATGTAATAAAATTGGTAATCATTTCACATTAAAATGGTGTTATAATTTTGGTGATCATTCATTATTTTAGGGTGGTAAAGTACATTTTTTTGGTATTAAATTTTATTAAATCTGGTGATCAGTTAAATAGCAGCCGTTTATTATTAGGACTAGAAGTGCAATCATGTAACAGAACTGGTACATTGTAATATCAACAAGATTTTGGACTACGGCCAAGCGTAATTAGAAACAGAGTACCTTCGTACTAATTAAGATTAATGTGCTAAGAATGAACAGTCAAGTGTAAAAATATGGGTGCGCAAATCATCTATCTCCTTTACCCTTGTTAAGATCACTAAGAGTGAAAGATATGGCATTATGACCTGACTCGCCACTTAGTTTCGCGGCAAGTATATAGTTCATTTTTTTTAGCATTAGAAATAAGGTAAACAATCTTGATGTGCCTTTTAATTGAAAAACACATTTTAAAAATAAGTTACGGCAAATATGTAACAATTTCTGAATCTAATACGATCATTTATATTCTTCTGCTTTCATAAGTAATAGTTATTGATTTTTAGAAACCGTTTTTCAAATAAAAAATAAGTCAAGATCGCTTACCTTCTTGCAAGTTCTTTCTAATGCTAAATAAAACGAACTTTAGTGCAGACCAACATATTGAATGAGCATTCTACTGGTTCGAATGATTGGTCGACTCGCTCGATGATCAAGTTCAACGATAACGACGCAGGCGCGTGACGCGAGCGCGTAACCGGCGCGTACGCAGCTGAAACTGCTTTATTTGGTAATGGACACGCATGTGACCGCTGCACTAGATCGAGTGCGAACAATTCATGCGGGCTGTTGTGATGTCTATATGTGGACTAACAGTTTCCTTTTATGGACAATTTTACGTATGTATGTATAAATTGTATTGCTGGGTGAACCAACACACTGAGAAAACCTAAATAGTAAAAAGTCTACAGAACGCTAAACTAGAAATACGGTAGTACATCCTATTTAAATGATAAGAAATTTTATGACCCTTTTTGATTTGTTTAATTTTGTTACTTACTTTTTTCTTGTCTCGCGTAATCGTAAAATATAATTTTACAGTACATATGGTCCTATTTTCCCGAACTAGTTACGTGAAATAGCACTTTTCGTGCATATGTCAAAAGTTTAAAGGGCCATATGTACTGTAAAACTCCCTTCGGTCGTGTTTTAATTTATCGCCACTCGTTTGAGTTTCCTCTTTTCCGCACTTGTATCGTAAATAACTATTGTGTGTATGTTTTACCATGTCCTGGCGTTCGGTCTCCGCTGTGAGCCGGACATGTGTTTAATAATTAATACATATAAATAAATAAATCGAACTGTCATTTTTGTATCTGGGATAATAAAATAGAATTTAAATTGCAGGGAGTAAGCCAGGAAAAAAACACAGAATTTTAATCACTCACCTTGTTTGTCTTCTAACACATTATTAACTGAGCAATCTGAATTGCAATAATCTCAACTCCGTTCGACATACGTAGGCGTTCTAAGAAAATGCCCGTTGCACAATATCTATAAGTTCGAAAGAAAAAAATTCCAAGAAATACTTCAACTGAATGTGGTGAAGGAATATAAACGTTATAAGCATGGACACAAGGTTTATATTACTGTGAACTGGGAATATAAGACACATATATATCATATTTGATATCTCATGATGATTGCAATTGTGCATTGCGTGCTGCACGATTTTTGTGCTATTTGTAGAGGTCGTAGTTTTAATGATGGCAAGTGGGTGACATGAAATCTCTTTAACTACGAATGTGTCGATTCCAAGCAAAAAGTGCCACTTTGTCGACTGATGTACCCACTGGTTGCAACCTAACCGGTTTAGTGCACCAAACCGTTGTAAAGGTATTAAGAAAAAAAGATTTCCACTAAAACAAATCTATTACCCATGATAACCATGATTCAGAGATCTTTTCATGAAATTATTTTGTAAGGGTCGGTACAGAGGGACTGCAATCCGACTGACCCTTGTATAGGAACATACATACAAATTGCAGTCGGGTTGCGTTTTGCCGTCCGTCCATATCGGCCCTTAGTTGTGCAAACTAGTGTAATTTTAGGATAGTTCCAGTTTTCGCTCTTTAATATTGCTGTTTCAATCAGCACACATGCTTTGGAAAGGGTTTCTAATCAAAATCAATATTTCTAATAGCTTGTCCACCATATTTCCCTGTAATGAATGTTATCTATTTTTGTACCGAAGTAATAAAAAAACTAAAAAAAAAACCACCGAATGTTAGGGAAAATTGCGAACTGCTAGTCAAAAGCACATCATTGATACGGTCAGTCAAATGACTTTCAGTTGCCAGTACCTACCTACCTACTTACTTTCTAGGCTTATTTAATTGTAAGGAGTCAATCGTAAGAACGACATGTAAAGGCCCCGCCGCGCCGTCCGCGTGACACGGACAATTGTCACAATTTATTGGTCTAATATTAGGGTGCCGCTAACACGGACACATCGTTATTAATGGGGACAATAATGCTTGTCAAATGGCAAATCTGACATTGTGACACTGACATGCGCAAATTGGGAATGACAAATTACAAATAGTCACAAGTGGTTATAATTTAGTTGTTGCCTCTCTGTCGCACGTGTAAATTCGTATTATTCGTACGTATCTGTGACAGAGAGGCAACACGTCGAACGTAGTTCGCGGTAGGCCCTCAGTAACTTTAGCATTAGCTTTTTTACATTTAGCGTTTGCGTCTAATCCGGTAGTTCTTGCAATGTATTGAATAAGGGTAGGGTTAGATTTATGCGCCTACCTACAACAGAAAAATAAATCAGTCTCGAATATACTTGCGTGCTGTGTTATTTAGCTCCCATTCCCAGTATATCACATTGGCTGACGAGGATGTCGAAAACACTACCTTTTAACATTAAGGAGTTTAATTTACGCTCGGGAAAGTGGAATACGTATATAAGTCAGTTAACGGCATGGTTTGATATAACAAACGTAAAACCGGACACTCGGGTGCAGTACCTCATCGCGGTGGTCGGAACGGAAACTTTAGACTTAATAATAGATTTGTGTTATCCAGCGGAGCCGGATACAGTGAGTTTCGACGATATAGTGTCAAAAGTTCGTGAACATTTATCACCTAAGCGATCCGAGTTGGCAGAGCGTATGACATTCCGGGCATGTAAGCAAACGGCCGACCAGTCCATTAATGAATACCTGGCTCAACTTAAGCAGCTCGCTAAGAAATGCAATTTTACCGGTTCTACGTGCTTAGAAGAGAACCTGCGTGATCAGCTGGCATATGGATTGAGAAGTGATGCGATACGTTTCAAGCTGTTAACTGAGGACGAATTAACATACAGCCGCGCAGTGGAAATAGCGACGTCGTTGGAGGCGGCGGATCGAGACTCGAAGGCCAGCGGACCCAGCAGCGGCGCTGGGAGCGGGACATCGGCGCCGATGTCGACGCGAGAAGAGGACGTGCACGCGGTGCGCGTCGGCGGCGGCGGCGGCGCGCGCGCGCCCCCGCGCCGCAGGCAGTCGGCGGCGGCGCCGCGCGCGCGCTGTCCCCGGTGCTTGGGCACGCATCATCCGAGGAGCTGCTCATTCATGAACACGGAGTGCTATGTGTGTGGAAAGAAGGGACATATAGCTAAAGCGTGTAAAAACCGGAAACATAATAGGGTCAACGCGTGCATGGAGTCTACGGACACGAGCGACGACGTCGGGTCGGAGGACGGCGACGACGAGTACGACGTGCCGTTGTACTCTATAGACGACGATACCGGCGGTGACGAACCATGGTGGCGCACAGTGACGGTGAACGGAGTTAAGGTGCGCATGCAGCTGGACTGTGGTGCAGCGATAAGCGCTGTGTCCAGCAATTTATTTAATCAGCTGTTTAAAAATGTTAATTTGTTGCCTCCTAAGACAAATTTAAAAATGTACGCGGGACAAAAAGTCACACCGAAGGGCATTATGTTGTGTGAAGTTATGTATGGTGATAAAAAGAAATCAGATTTAAAGTTAGTCGTAGTAGACTCAGACGACAGCCCGCCCATTATCGGACGTCGGTGGATGACAGCGTTAGGTATAAAATGCAGTCCTGAAACTCCCGAGTCGATATATAATATGAATAACGGTCGTGAGGGCGTAGGGACACAGTTGGCTCGAGAATTCCCGCAGGTGTTCGCGCAGGGAACTGGGAAGTTCACAGGTAAGCCCATACAACTAAGAGTGGCCAGCGACGCGCGGCCCGTGTTCTGCAAGCCGCGGCCCGTGCCGCACGCGCTGCGCGCCGCTGTGGAGGCTGAGCTGGAGCGCCTGCAGGCGGACGGGGTCATTTCGCCGGTGGAGACTAGCGAGTGGGGGACGCCTGTCGTGCCCGTCATCAAAAAGTCAGGTGAGGTGAGACTGTGCGGGGATTTTAAAATAACACTAAACCCGGTATTAGAGGATGACAAATACCCAATACCGCGCATCGATGAAATATTCTCTAATTTGCAAGGAGGACAACTTTTCAGCAAAATAGATTTGAGCCACGCTTATCAGCAATTACCGCTTACAGAAGAATCAAAACAGCTGTGCGTAATTGTGACGCATAAGGGTAGCTTTTGTTACAATAGATTACCATTTGGTATTAAGTGTGCCATGAGTAAATTTCAGCGCGTCCTGGATAGCCTATTCAAGAATATGAACCTTATTGCGGTGTATTGCGATGATATTTTAGTCACGGGTGTTAACGACGATGACCATTATAAACGCTTGATATCGGTATTCAAAATATTGTCCGAGGCAGGATTAAGAATTGCACAAAATAAATGCATTTTTTTCCAAAAATCGGTGTCTTATCTAGGTTACGTTATCGATGCAAAGGGCTTGAGCACACAGACGAGCAAAATAGATGCCGTTCAGGCAGCCCCAGTACCGGACACCGTATCGCGTTTAAAGGCATTCTTAGGTTTGGTAAATTATTATGCTAAATTCATACCTAATATAAGTACCGTTTTACACCCGCTTTACGAGTTATTAAAAAAACATAACAAGTTTATTTGGTCTAGGGAATGCAATGAAGCATTCATGAAAGTGAAACAAATGTTAGCCGCAAAACCGATGTTAATGCATTATAAACCGGAAGCACCCCTATGGCTTTATTGTGACGCATCCCCTTATGGGGTGGGGGCAGCACTGGTACAGAAGGGCGAGGGGGGTGATCTGCCAGTGGCGCACGCGTCGCGAGCTCTCACACCGCCCGAACGAAATTACGCACAAATATGTCGT
This sequence comes from Cydia fagiglandana, assembly GCF_963556715.1. Classification (NCBI taxonomy): domain Eukaryota; kingdom Metazoa; phylum Arthropoda; class Insecta; order Lepidoptera; family Tortricidae; genus Cydia; species Cydia fagiglandana. Next base: position 6,095,298 of record NC_085956.1, read on the forward strand.
GAAGGGCTGGCAATCATTTTTGGCGTTCAAAAATTTCATCATTACCTTTTTGGTAGACGCTTTACCTTAGTTACGGATTGTAAACCGTTGGCGCATATTTTTAGCCAGCATAAAAGTATCCCACAAATGGTAGCGGGGCGCTTGCAGCGCTGGGCGGTAATTTTAAGCGGGTACGACTATGAGATAGCTTGTGTTAAATCGGAGCAAAACTGTTTAGCTGATAATTTGTCACGCCTGCCGTTAGAAATCATAAAAGACGAACAAAAAAATAAAGAATCGTGCGAATTTTTGAATTTTATAGATGACGGTATATCGATAAACCACCGCGATATCGCAAAAGCGACACGCCAAGATCCGGTTTTGCATAAAGTATTTAACTTATTAGGCCAAGGCTGGGAGTACTGTGGAGACGAAAACTTAAAACCATTTTGGCGCGTCCGCAATGCGTTAAGTCGTGAGTAGAATTGTATAATGTTTGAATACAGGGTGGTGGTACCTACGACTCTGCGCGCACGTGTGCTGCGCGAGTTACACGCAGCGCACGGCGGCGCGGTGCGCACGAAGGCGCTGGCGCGTGCCTATGTGTGGTGGCCCGGGCTGGGCGCGGACGTGGAGCGGGTGACCGCCGAGTGCGCAGCGTGCGCAGCGGAGCGCCCGGCGCCGGCACGGGCGGCCACGCATCCGTGGGAGTGGCCGCAAGAGAGGTGGTATCGAGTACATGTGGACTTCCTAACGCCCACAGCTGGTACGTATTATTTTGTTCTGATTGATGCCTACTCCAAATGGATTGAGGCAAGCAAAATAAGAGGCACGCGCGCCGACGAGACCATTGCCTTATTACGCGAAATATTTGCTCGCTTCGGAAATCCTTACGAGTTGGTATCTGATAACGGACCACCGTTCACGAGTGGTCAATTCGAATCATACCTAAGGAAAGAGGGCATCAAGCACATCCGCATTTCCCCGTATAAGCCAAGCAGCAATGGAGCTGCCGAAAACACAGTCGGGTTAATTAAAAAATGCCTAAAAAAAGCGGAACGGGAGAATGCGAACGTGCATGAAGCATTGCAAACATACCTATTAACTCATCGTATAACTCCGCATTCTACAACAGGTAAGTCGCCAGCGGAACTATTATTAATGCGCACCATACGCAGTCGCTTTGATTTGCTGCGGCCAGACCCGAGAGAAGAAGTGAGGGAAGCTCAACGAAAGCAGATAGGTATGGATGCATCGCCGACTCGCGAATTTAAGGTGGGAGAAAAAGTTATGTATCGAGTTTATCAGCAAAACAAGCAATTCTGGGCAACGGGTTCAGTCATCGAACGCCTGGGCCCCTTGACATACCGCGTAGAAGGGGCCGACGGACGTAGTCACAAAAGGCATATCGATCAGTTGCTTAGCGATCGGAGCATTATCACGGAGGGCGTGAAAGGTAAGAAAATGTTAACATGTTCTGACTCACAAGAATTGAATCGGGCTACCACGCTAGCTCATGCAATTCCGGCCACCACTGAGTCACTAAACCGCACAGGCAACGACAATAGCACGACTTCGGAATTAAATATACCTATTCAAAGACCGAAACGCATTCGTCGTCCACCGATAAGATACGGGTTTGAATAGATTCATAGTAAAAAAAAATACAATGTTAGTATAATGGCAAGCTAAACGATTATGATCCTTATCGAATTGTGTTAAAGGCGCCTTAGACTAAGTCATAATATTGGTGTAAGTTAGACGGTTATTATTCCCATGTTTAGTTATGTAATGAAGATTGTTTTTAAATAAGTAATGCTAATTTAGTTCTTGTTGCCATATTATGTAAACTTATTATCGCTTGTAATCGCCGACTGAGTAACACTAAGGTAACTTTTATTACATTACCTATAATAAATAATAAAAGCCGTATTGTTTCGGAAAAGTAGTTTAGCGTGTAAAACAGATGCTGTATTTAGTTAGAATATAATAATAATAGCATATAAGTAAAATTAGCCCAGTGTGTGTATGGTACTAGTACTAGTAATTAACTAATCATGTTACGAGTAGCAACGGATGCTGGATTGGCATACATACATATTGACACTTAGATTAGGTACCTATTGTCAAGTAGTACAGTTAAGTTAATTCTTTTGTAAGGGGGGAAGGATGCAATGTATTGAATAAGGGTAGGGTTAGATTTATGCGCCTACCTACAACAGAAAAATAAATCAGTCTCGAATATACTTGCGTGCTGTGTTATTTAGCTCCCATTCCCAGTATATCACAGTTCTGATTTTTTGCTTGACTTGTTTATATGATGTTGGTCCACTGAACAATCCAAGTTTGTGACCTCGAGCGCCGAACGCGACTTTGTAAAAAATCTAATAAAACACGAAAATTTCGATTATTTGTTTAAAATTTATTTTGAAAAATATAACAGAAACTAAACTGAATATCTGGACCTGAATAACCTAGTTTTAACTAAGTTTGAAGAAAACAGCCCTAAAAAATTACAATTTTCACTTGCTGTACTTACCCCAGGATCAACATTCATTATTGGTTGATTTAAATTTCTCGTACAAAACCACGTAAAAAATGTATAGTAAATCGTTTTGACATTTCATAAAGCGGGATAAAGTCTCGATGAAAAACACCTATAATGGAGAAAAAACGGAAATGTGTTTCAATTAGGCACTTTTTATTTATCTCGTAAGTGAGTGCTTTGTATATGTAGTATCTAAGTTATAACATAACACTTTATTTTGTTCTTAGTTTTTCAGTTATTTTTTTTTTCTTTGTTTTTACGCTATTTAATTGGTGTCCTGTCACGGGTAGTAGGCTTTGATTATGTAAGCGAATGTTGTTAGTTTTGGTTTGAGTCTTATCTCTTTCATGTGTGCGATGTGTGTGTGTGTGTGTGATGCGTGTTACTTAAGTATATGTTTTTACTACATATCTATTTGCGAGTTCCTGTAATTGGCTTTATATATCTATTTATGATTCCATTGTCATTTAGTTAGCTGTTGGATCTCCTTATGTAAATAAATAAATAAATAAATAAAAACAACTTACCACAGCTCCGGCGAATACGGGGGTGAAGAGGTGACCAGAGAGGGGGGTGGCATCAGCGCGTCGTTTGACAGCTGTCAACAAGGTACATCGTTTTTTAAAATGAAATGTAGCCGTAAAGTTCATACGTGTTTTTACAGTACTTTATTTTTGATGAAAGGCCGTTTACATTACTTCGATTTTATTGTAACAAAAACCGGGCAAGTGCGAGTCGGACTCGCGCACGGAGGGTTCCGTACCATAATGCAAAAGAACAAAAACAAAAAAAAAGCAAAAAAAAAACGGTCACCCATCCAAGTACTGACCCCTCCCGACGTTGCTTAACTTTGGTCAAAAATCACGTTTGTTGTATGGGAGCCCCATTTAAATCTTTATTTTATTCTGTTTTTAGTATTTGTTGTTATAGCGGCAACAGAAATACATCATCTGTGAAAATTTCAACTGTCTAGCTATCACGGTTCGTGAGATACAGCCTGGTGACAGACGGACGGACGGACAGCGAAGTCTTAGTAATAGGGTCCCGTTTTACCCTTTGGGTACGGAACCCTAAAAACATCAATTAAAACAGCGTTACTGATTTTTTACATATTTATTTAATTACATTTATTTATTTAGATATATCGGGATAAAACCGGTAACAATTTATTTACTGTCACATCACTACAAATGTCAAGTCAACACTGTACGGCGAGCGGCAAACAGGGATGCCAACTTAGTGGTTTTACCACTAAATTTAGGGGGAAATAAACCAGCAAGGGGTTTTTTTGGGGCTAAATATATTTAGTGGTTTTTTTAGGGTTTTTTTTACAGTAGAAAAGTGCGGCAAATTTGAAAAAAATTAGGCGCGAAGGGATATCATCTCATAGAAAATTTGAATTTCGCGCCTTTTTCTACTGACAAGATTTTCTTGATCATCTATGTATAACGTTCATATGTATGATCATTAAAATGTTGAACCGGTTAAAAATCATAATAATGTTCTAAATTTGGAAAATCTATAATAATTTCTTTTATTTTTTATTTAGTGGGTTTTCCAAAATAATAGTACAGTTTTAGGGGTTTTTAAGTTGAGCTCAGGGGTAAAAATAAATTGGAGTTGGCAACCCTGGCGGCAAAGCGAGCGTTAGGGCACTTAGGGCACTTTTAGGGACGCGGCAGGGTACACAAGAAAGGCCAATTTCTCGGAAATTGGCATGTTAATGAGTAATAAATAACATAACCAAAATACTTATTTACAATACAAGTGCGCAAAGTATGAACGAGTGGTGATAAATTAAAACACGACCGGAGGGAGTTTTTAAATCGACACGAGTTGCGAATTACCTACTCGCATGTGTATCGTACAACGTTTTACAGTACATAATGGCCCTTTAAACTTTTGACATCTCACGAAAAGTGCTATTTTACGCACTAGTGCGGGAAAATAGGACCATATATGTACTGTAAATGAATATTTGTCATCTAGCCTATTACCGTGGTGAGCACGGTGGCCTCGCAGCCCGGCTGGTACTTGTCGAGGTCGGAGCGCGGGCGCCGCATCACCTTCTCGCGGTCCTGCTTGTGCTTGCGGTCCGCCCCCTTCAGTTTGAACACCTGCGGGCAACACCGTACATTTCAGTTATTTCCATACCGTCCAGTCCAGTTTTTTCCGTCTATGGTTGACTGGTAGAGAATGCCATTTGGCATTAAGTCCGCCATTTGTACATTTTTGTATATACTTTGTGCAATAAAGTTTAAATAAATAAATAAATAAATACCGATTTACTTTTTTACTATAGTTCTCGGGACCGTCTTAACTTAGAAACCAAACAAAACCATTTGTGGTTTTCCATCTCAGAAGGGTCCTCAACTCCTTATGCTTCAAGTGCAAAGGTCCTTTCCCTCTGAAGTTCCAACAGAAATTCTGATAGAAAGGTCCTTATTGCACATTAAGAATACGGACCCTTCTCTAATGGACAGCCACGTTTATTTTTTTGAGAATTTATAGTCAATTAATAATGACAATATATTAAATATAGAAAACGTCCGTCTGGGCGTCCCAGATACCGCTGGAGTGACGAAGCCCAAAAAGACCTGTCCGACCTCGGAATATCCAACTGGCGTGAAGTGCGCAGAATAGGGCAGAATGGCGCTCTCTTGTGTCAGAGGCCAAGATCCTCTTTGGGTCACTGAGCCAGTGATGTATGTATGTATGTATTAAATATAGAAGAAGCGCTATCAAGTAAATTCTTTGAGAAGGTTAAACAAATATTAGCACCAGAATATGCCTAAAATAGGGAATATTACGCAAAACTCTGCGTAGGGGGCGCCACTACCAGTATCCATCACAAACTGGAGGTCTACCGCGAAACAAGAAAATCGATATTTCGTTATCTAACATATTCCAGCGATAAAGGGGCAGATAACTAAATTTCGATTTTCGCGTTTCCCGGTAGGCGCTTGTTAACAAACCGCCTTGATGCATCAATGTCATATTTACTCTTTGGTTTACTAGCTAGCTTAGTGCTGCACTCTGGCGGCAGAACATTGCAGTAATACCCCCTATTATTATACTATGCTTTAAAAACAGAACCCTAATAATTTGGTATCGTCTTGGGTCGTCCCATTCGTTTTTCGTCAAGTTCTTAAATTAGTCCTATTCTGCTTTCGTCACTCATTCTACATTGAAAGCCACCGACGATTGTGACGAATGTAGCATGAGTGACGAAAGCAGAATAGGACTAATTCAAGAACTTGACGAAAAACGAATGGGACGACCCAAGACGATACCAATAATTTCGTATTGATGTAACTTCAGAGTTAAGAACTTTTTATTAGCGTATATTTTTGGAAACTTTCGAAACAAAAACCCAAAATAAAATCGTTTAAATCTATATAATAAATAAGGTATATATACCTTGATCTGGCACGCAGCGGCGTGCAGACGCGTGTTCTCGTCGCTGGCGAGGTAGGTCTCCACCTGGATACGGAACGGCACGCCTTTCTCGCCGCCATGTTTCTTCGCTGTGAACTCCGTGGATATACAGTTCACCTATGGAGAACATAAGCTGTATCAGAGATTGCGGGTAGTAGAGCTACAGGATAAATAATAGTCGTACTAGGTACAGTCGCCATCAGATATATCGGAGCGGCTAAGGCACTCACAAATATCTGAACACGTCTCTATTGTCAGGGCGTTAGAGTGCGTGTTCAGATATTGTGAACACCTTGGCCGCTCCGATATATCTGATGGCATGCCCTCCCATCTCGAAGGGCTTATAATTATTTTCAAATCGATATCATAGATGGCGCTATATGTCACGATCGACCATTACGAAATATTTATCCTACAGATTAAGTGATATTTAAGTTTCATCTGTGGTGTCATTAATTAAAAACATTATAAATTAAATACAAGCATCAATAAAAACACGAAATCAATGCATTATTTTAGAAAGTTATAAAATACAACTTTCTACAACTATATTACGATCGTCTACGACATGAGCAACAGCACGCGACAGTTATGAGGCTAGCCAAATAATATTGAATATCGTCACTAGATGGAGCCACCACGATTCCGGTATGTTCTACATCATCAAAACGGGACGAGTGTGTGCGTTCCGTTCCATCCATATATCCTGCGTTTTGTTTCTCGTAGTAAGACATGATGTGATGTTTGATTTCAAACAATTACATATAAGTTATAAATTACGAAAATGACCACAAAATGTAAAAAAGTGACCGGTGAATACAAATAATCTAAATGGGTGTTTTAAAGCCTACTTTCATCAGGCCTACCTGATGTTAAAATACAAATTAAAAACGCAAAGCGCGATGTCTTTCACTACTGCATTATCAAAACGCGTGAATACTTTGTTTGTAAACAGAATCCAAGTTTTCACTTGCTCAACTTGCTGGTTTCCGAGTCGAACGCGCACCTTAATTTTTTATTTACTAGTTTCCCTTAATCTCAAACAACGACTTGGCTTTCAAACGGACTTTTTACGGACGTTCCATATACGCGACTGGCAATTAATAGGACTCCGACAATTACTGCAATCACGACGACCTGGCTTGGATTTGGACTCTCGAAAATTCGCGACGATTTGTATACGCCGGCTGCTGGAGAACAATGCCACCCACGTGTTCCTATTACCAATGTAAGGCCATGATCGGTCAGAAGCCGATGTTCCACTTCCCAACTGGCGACAGTGCTCGATTGCAAACTTGGATTGACAATTGTGGTAAGTTTTTACTATTTTCTTAAATTTATCTTTCCTACAACCAATTCTAATTAGTTTTAGAAGTGTTTACAGTTTAGGGACGACTCACGCTAGAGCGGGCCGTGCCTGGACCTGGGCGTCCGACATGTAATTTTTTATTACGGCTGATCGGTGATCGCGTGATCCTTTCCATAATAAACGAAGCTCCGGCTCGGACACGGCCCGGTCTAACGTGAGTCATCCTTTACGCTGTATTGACAACGTACAGTACGTCAGTACATATTAGTCATTGATATAGAATATACGTACCTAAACTGATATTGTTTTAATAAAAATATATTGAGAACCGTTTCAACTGTTATCTAACCCAATATCAGTTATTTTGACAGAATATGCCCGATCTGATTACTATTCACATAGGTAGTAAAATATGATGCCACAGTGGAGGTGGAGAGTAATTTGCCCCAGATAGAACACTAGCTGTAAAAGTTCATGAAAAAATAAACTAGGGAATAAAGTTTAATGCAGTAATATTTTGTCACTAACATTTTGACCCATCCAGAATTACTTACATCATAACATAATGTAGGTATAGATAAATATTATAGGACATTTCTACACAAATTTACTAAGCCCTACACGGTAAGCTCTAAAAAGCTTGTGTTGAGGGTATGCAGACATTGATGTATAAAATATATAAATATTTAGATACATAGATGTCTAATAAATAAATAAATAAACAATAGAAAACAACCATAACTCAGGAACAAATATATGCTTTATCACAAGTAAATGCCCTTACCGGGATTTGAACCTAGTACCATCAGCTTCATAGGCAGGGTCACTACCCATTAGGCCAGACTGGGTGGCTGAATGATATTAATATATACAGGTACATATATATCTAGGTACAGTACCTAAGTAGATAGGTATATAATACTTCAGTTATTTTATGGACCACAAGTATGGAAAAATGGAAATATGTATTATAATTTATTGTGTAACAGGTAATAAATACTACAGAGATACAGAGACAAATAATGTTAGTATTGTGTATTGTTGTGTAGATGCCAATTAAAAGGTGTTCTAGTCCATTACATTTTGAAATTTTTCTTTTGTCTTGGAAAATATCAAGTAAGTAGTTGAATTATGAGCAGTTTGACTTTAAGTATGAAACATAGTTCAACACATGAATAGATGTTTAGGAAATCATGTTTTCCAAATACATACATAGTTTAACAAGCATCAAACCTTTACTGTTAAATTTAAATATTACATATTTTAAAAATAAAATTTGATGTAGCGGCTTTATGTGGATATTATGTACATTTGGCAACTAATTCCATCTATTGGCATAGGTACTTACTAGTTTTGATGAAAGTGACTTCCTACTGATTTGCCAATCCAGAAGGGAAACTAGGCTTTATTGGGATTAGTCTGATTCTCATAATGTAGTTGATTTTGTAGTAAAAAATTGTTTATGTACTTTATTTGACATGTAATATATTATGTTTTATGAATAAATCTTCTTCTTCCTCGCGTCATCCCGGCATTTCGCCACGGCTCATGAGAGCCTGGGGTCCGCTTGTCAACTAATCCCATGATTTAACGTAGGCACTAATTTTTACGAAAGCGACTGCCATCTGACCTTCCAACCCAGAGGGTAAACTAGGCCTTATTGGGATTAGTCCGGTTTCCTCACGATGTTTTCCTTCACCGAAAAGCGACTGGTAAATATCAAATGATATTTCGTACTTAAGTCAGGGGTGCGAAACTCCTGAGATCGGTCAAACTCGGCTCCGCTCGGCTCAGCATTGCTCCGAGCAATTATTAGGGTTGGCACCACTTGACTACCTTCTGCGTGCACGACAGATAACACACAGATAAGATAATCACTTGAATTTTGACAACCCTAAATAGCCGAAAGGGATAGTGTCATATATTAGAAAGGGATAGCATGATTCGACCCTGAACCGCTGTCAAACTTCGGTTTTGTAGGAAGTTTCCTTTCTGTATGGTAGTACTATTATTTATTCTGTGCTTAAGTTCCGAAAAACTCATTGGTACGAGCCGGGGTTTGAACCCGCGACCTCCAGATTGCAAGTCGCACGCTCTCACCGCTAGGCCACCAGCGCTTATGAATAAATATACGATTATAATATGAGTCCTTCAACGAAGAGCCACTTACATAGATTCCAAAAAACTCATTGGTACAAGGTGGTACAAGCCGGCACAGATCATATAATACTAGTTTGTTTGAACCTGCAATCTTCGGTTTGAAAATTGCACACTCTTACTTACCGCTTGGGTACCAGCAGTTATGTGCAAATAACTAATATAATATAGGCATATTATATTTTTATTGGTTTATATTAATATTGACATATACCAGTTAAAAAAAAATCTTGTAATTTAATAACTCCTATCTCTGTTGCTATTTGACACAAGGTTTGCCTAGCATAAGTAGTAAAATCTTTAATACAAGCTTTTATTTAGTTTCAACTGTCCCATTGCTGTCTGTGTAGTGTAAAAAGACGTCTGTAATCAAATCTTGCAAGTTAGGCCCACTTCCCGGTTACCAATGATGCTGAAAATTTGCATACATATGTAAGATGGATGACAATGTAAATAATATTATGATACTATCGAGCTGATCTGATGATGGAGACAGGAGTTGGCTAATGGAACTCTGTGTTATAACAATGCAACCTAATTGTGTTTGGAGTTGTTAGAATTGTCTCGATGAATATTAATTGTCTGTGGAAATAAACTGTACCTGGAGTTGATGATAAAAGTTTCTATCAAATATATGTATTTTTTTAAATATCTTAATTGTGTGATAGATAAAGTTCAAATAAATAACATAGGTTGTTCAATATCACCATTACCAAAAAAATAACAGTTATTCTAAATCAATATTAAATATGATGTAAGAATAAAATATACAGGGTGGCTAAAAAATAACTGCATTCCTGTTGCCAGTGAGGTTTTGGGATTATACTGAGCAACTTTCACTGTGGGACCAACCCCGAAATCGCGAAAAAAATTTGGCTGTTTCATACATTTTGGTTGGTCCATTTACCATGAGAGGGTACATTTTTTGATTTAGGCGGATTAATGTCACTTTCTTAGGAGGTCACTTTCGAGTTAGGTCACGTTCTGAGAACGTCACTTTTTTAGGACGCCACATGCTGATAAGGGGTCATCCATTAATTACGTCACACGAATTTCTAGGTTTTTTTACCCCCCCCCCTTGTCACATTTGGCCAACCCCTCCCCCCTAGTGTGACGTCACATTTTTTCTACGAAATCACCAAATCGAATTAAGTAAGTTCCTAAGTATTATTAATATTTTATCAAAATATTTTTGACGATATAAATATTAGTAATTTTATAACCCAAAACTGCTTAGGGGTCATCCATTAATTACATCACACGTTTAGGGGGAGGGAGGGGGTAAAGAAAATGTGACATATTGTGACATGGGGAGGGGGGAGACACAAACTTTGTGACGTCACTTTAACTTCATCAGTAACCGAACATTTATTGAAATTATTTTATTCGCTGTATACTATTTTCGCGTGTCTATTTTCCGCAAAACGGAGTCCATTCGACCTGACTCCTTCTTTCCGGGGTGCATCTGTACCTATTGCCGACAGCCTGGAATTCCTCGGCATGGAGCTGAGTTCAGTCCTCAGCTTCGGCAGCTTCATTGAGTCTAAAGCACAAACTGCGGCCAGAAAGCTGGGCGTCCTAAATAAGGTGAAGCGATACTTCACACCTGGACAGCTTCTAACACTTTACAAAGCTCAAGTCCGGTCGTGTATGGAGTATTGCAGCCACCTGTGGGATGGCTCAGCTAAATACCAACTCGCCGCTTTGGACTCACTGGAGCGCAGAGCCAGGAGGATGATTGGCGACAAGAAGCTAACGGCTAAGCTTCAGTCTTTGGCCCATCGGCGGAAAGTCGCCAGCCTGTCGGTATTCTACAGGCTGCACTTCGGGGAGTGTGCCCAAGAGCTACACGAGCTTATTCCACCGTCCCCATTCTACCATCGGACTTTTAGACGCACGGCCGGTTTCCATCCTTACATGGTTGATATTCCACCAATTCGCACGAAGCGCTTTGCTTCTACTTTCCTTATGCGCACTGCCAAGGAATGGAATTCCCTGCCGGCGTCTATATTTCCGTGTTCTTATAACCCGGCAACCTTCAAATCAAGAGTGAACAGGCACCTTCTGGGCGAGCTCGCTCCATCGTAGGCCACGTCTACGCCTCGGCTAGTCTGTGGCTATGAGTAAGCCCATTCATAAAAAAAAAAAAAAACATTTAAATAACAAGTTTTTAAAACGATCATCGTTTTTATTCGTTTAATTATCTTTCCTAAGCAGTTTTGGGTTATAAAATTACTAATATTTTATATCGTCAAAAATATATTGATAAAATATTAATAATACTTAGGTACTTACTTAATTCGATTTGGCGATTTCGTAGAAAAAATGTTACGTCACACTAGGGTGGAGGGGTTTGCCAAATGTGACCAAGTGTGACAAGGAGGGGGGGAGGGGTCAAAAAACCTAGAAATTCGTGTGACGTAATTAATGGATGACCCCTTAGGAAAGAAAATTAAAAGAATAAAAACGATTATCGTTTTAAAAACTTGTTATTTAAATGTACAGCGAATAAAATAATTTAAAAAAAAATTTCGGTTACTGATGAAGTTAAAGTGACGTCACAAAGTTTGTGTCTCCCCCCTCCCCCATGTCACAATGTCACATTTTCTTGACCCCCTCCCTCCCCCTAAACGTGTGACGTAATTAATGGATGACCCCTAACGCCTCTTTCTGAGGACGTCAATTTCTGAGTACGTCACTTTCTTCCTACTAAGATTTAAGCGTATGTAAAATGAAAATTAAAAAATGTTTGCTGTGTTAAACAGTACAATTTGAATACAATTACACTTGAGTCCTCCTTGTAAGTATATGTATACCTACCTGTATCAGGAGAACCCGCTCTGTATTAATGTATGTATGTACGTATGTATACCTGCACGAACAGTGGAATTACCAGCAATCAGCTGTACGGCATACGGTTGTTTTTATGTATGACATATACCTTGGATCAGGATGTTTATTTTCAGTGGTTAATTGAAGGGAAATACGGATCTATTAGACGATAACGGGAAAATGTCTTAAGCACTCTTAAGGTACCGTTTGGACTTAGAGATGTCACGAATATTCGGCAACTATTCGGTATTCGGCCTATTCGGCCACTTTGCCGAATATTCAGTATTCGGCCGAGTACGGAATATCTGTTGCACCTACCTAAAAAGAAAAAATATAACCAAAAACGAAGTATATTTAATATTAAAAATGTAGGTACCTACTTTTGGAAAGTAACTAAATATAAAGGCACGTTTTTGAGCATTTGTTGATTACAAAATATGTTATTTTTATCATGGGTCTAATTTGTTTTGATTCTTAACTACATTCATTAATTCTGTTAGATATAAAAATATATCTAAGCAAACGTTGTGCTTTGTTGGAGAACAGTTTTCATAATAATTGTGACTCAAAATGTTCGCTTGTCATGCCGAATATTCGGTCGCCGAATATTCGGTCGCCGAATATTCGGTATTCGGCCGAGAGTGGAGCCGAATATTCGGTATTCGGCCAAATTCTCTATTCGGGGCATCTCTAGTTTGGACACAAACTGCACCAGCTGCCACAAATGTCAAAAATCCGTGTAGCAACATCGATATGTCACCCTGTATGTCATACATAAAAGTGGCCTTATGCCTTACTACAGCTAACATGATTATTTATTGTTCGTGCTTAAATCTTACTACGAAAAAAAGTGACGTAGGTACTCAAAAAGTGACGTCCTCAGAAAGTGGTGTTCTCAGAAAGTGACGTGCTCAGAATATGACGACCTCAGAAAGTGACTAACTCAGAATGTGACGTCCTAAGCAAGTGACGATTTCAGAAAGTGACCTAACTCGAAAGTGACCTCCTAAGAAAGTGGTATTAGTACAGTCATTATATCCAAAAAACCGACCCTACCCGTGAATAATTAGTTCTTGGATTTTTTTTTCGTAGGTCCCTCGGGGGGGTCACTGAGAGTGTAAATTCAAAAAGTAGGCTTAATCAGGCTCCTGCGTATATTCGAAAAATGGTTTTTTTCCAAAAAAAACGGTTTTTCTTCAATAACCGGGCCATTTTTGATTTTACAGTAAAACCGTAAGGACAAAAATTGTAGGAAATTTGATTCTCTACAAGTTAGTCCAGTCATTATATCCAAAAAACCGACCCTTCCCGTGAATAATCAGTTCTTGGATTTTTTTTTCGTACGTCCCTCGGGGGAATCACTGGGAGTGTAAATTCAAAAAGTAGACTGAATCAGGGTCCTGTGTATATTCGAAAAACGGTTTTTCTTGAATAACTCGGTCATTTTTGATTTTACAGTAAAACCGTGAGGACAAAAATTGTTCAGAATTTGATTCTCTACAACTTTGTTTCCCTTCATTTATGCCGTAAAGCGTGAAACATAGGAGATAATGATAATATTTTGAATTTGTCGCGTTTTTCAGGTTTAATTTCTAAAATATCGATTTTGGGGGAAAGAAGGTGGGAACCAAAATTGTTCAGAATTTGATTCTCTACAAGTTTAGTCCTCTTCATTTATGTCGTAAAGTTGAAAATAAACGAGGTGTTGAAAATATTTTGAATTTGTCGCTTTTTTCAAATTTTATTTCCAAACTATCGATCCTAGAAGAAAAATTGTGAGGACCAAACTTGTAGAGAATCAAATTTTCTAAAATTTTTGTCCTCACGGTTTTACTGTAAAATCAAAAATGACCGAGTTATTCAAGAAAAACCGTTTTTGAAATATACACAGGACCCTGATTCAGTTTACTTTTTGAATTCACACTCCCAGTGATTCCCCCGAGGGACGTACGAAAAAAAAATCCAAGAACTGATTATTCACGGGAAGGGTCGGTTTTTTGGATATAATGACTGGACTAACTTGTAGAGAATCAAATTTCCTACAGTTTTTGTCCTTACGGGTTTACTGTAAAATCAAAAATAGCCGAGTTATTGAAGAAAAACCGTTTTTTTGGAAAAAAACCATTTTTTGAATATACGCAGGAGCCTGATTAAGCCTACTTTTTGAATTTACACTCCCAGTGACCCACCCGAGGGACTTACGAAAAAAAAATCCAAGAACTAATTATTCACGGGTCAAAATCTATAATGACTGTACTATATACTCCGTCACACCTCGGACACTGGCGAACAAATGTATGAAACAAACGCGTTCCTACGCACACAGCCTAAGCTCGTGTAGGTGAACGCGTACCATGCTTGTGTGAGTGAGATAGACGTGCTAGGGTTCTCGCCATTTTGTTGTCAAGTTCGATGACCTCAATGACTCAAAACTCATTGCGCGAATTATGAAAAAATAAGAATCGTATTATGCTGTAAGGTGGGTATCTAAGCTCGATATATACAATAGTTAGGTACCTATTTTGAATCAGTATAAATAAACGAAGTACCTAAGAAAATTTTTGTAAGGAAATTCAGGCCACCAAAATATTACGTAAGTTGAAAACATGATTTTTTGTTCATATTGTGTTGTTTTCAGTGTGATCTGATAGGTTTTGTAAATATTTATTTAATATTTGAATATTTTACGTGGCCTCCGCTCTGCGCACCGCGTCGTCGCTCGTCGCGTCCTTGCCAGCCGGTAACGGCTCGGCCACGACATCGAGCGACTTGCGACGGCGGGAGCGATTACGATAACCATAGGTTGGAGCGAAAGGTCCGATCGCTGTGTCACGCTCCAACCTATGGTTATCGCTCCCGCCGTCGCAAGTCGCTCGATGTCGTGGCCGAGCCGTAACTGTGAGGTAATCGAGAGCGGGTGGGCGGCACTTTCAACGGGAGGCAGGGAGTGTCCATACTGTACGTTAGTACTCTTTATTATACTGTGACTCCGTATAAATCGAATGCAGTTATTTTTAGCCACCGTGTATATGCCGACGGCAGATCGTAAAATCGGGCATATCGAGATATTCCTAGGCAGATCATGAAAGGCCGCCATTTCGTGATCTGCCTAATAGCGAACACTAAGCCATATCATGCAAACCTCAAGGAGTGATATTCCTAGGCAAATTATGAAACGCCAGCACGAATCCGTAAAATAATTACAATACAAGTGCGAAAAGTAGATAACTTGCAACGTGTGGTGATACACTAAATCAACGAGTTTGCGAAAGTATTTAATTATTTAAAAATAATAACTGCATTAATTGATGAAAAACAAATAATTTTTGACAAATTTTTTTTTATAAATTTGTTAAAAATAATATACATTTCATAAATTTCAGGTAACATGACCATTGCCCACTTGTCTCGAAATGCTCTTCGACGCAAATATATCTGCATTGATCATTTCGAAAAGCGGTTCATTCAAAAGGAAGATGGTATACGTAAAAGATTGAATAAGTTAGCCGTACCTGTCCATTACAAAGCAGATCAATCGACAGAGAACTTCCCAGACTCACCAGTTGCATCAACATCAGAGGGTATGTGATTATTGTGATTACAGGTGACAATCTATTTCCAACGACAGCTGCACTACTGTTCATTTTACTATGGAAATTGACAATGACAGCGACGCGTTCAGTACCTACTGGTAGTGCAGCTGCGGTTAGAAATGGAATGTTACCATACCTATGATTATTCAGTGTCTTTGGTGATGTGAAAAAAGATACCCGAAATTTGGGAACTTCAGTGTACACGGTAGGCCCTCGGCTTACTATTTAGTAGGTACATCATTGAAAAGAACCTTGTCCCGATTTGGGCCATGGTGCGTCCATTAATGAATCGCATACTAACGGATAGGGGTTTACTAGTAAATTCATGGAAAAATAGTTTCATTGTTAATCGAAGTGGGCACTGGGCATATAATTATAGGCAACCCAACACTGGTGCCTTAATTGACGTTAATAAGTAAGTACTGGATACTGTCAAAACTTAATAAAATATGTCTCCCATTAAGTTCATGGAGGTTTTATTGGTTGTGTTAGATGCCTTGCATACCTTTGTTGCCAAATAATGTGCTGTTTGGCCTGGTAGCAACGAGATCGTACCGTGTACCAAAAAGGAGGAGAGAGGGGAAACGGTCGGGTCCCCAGGTCCAATCTGTGCTATATTTCTTCATGCTCTTAGCAACTAGGTCAAGTTATATATCGGTTTTGTATAATTTAGGGACAAGGAATTCATTTTTAAATTAATTGTTTTACCTTTTCATACAAATAAACTGATTTTTGCACATTAAATGAAAACTTTATGTATTTTTTAGCTCATATAAGTATTCCTCATTCTAAAAAGTATCACTTGAAGATAGGCACTCATATATTTCCATTTAAATTGAATTATGGCCAAAGTCAGACATTAAAAATGTTTAAAGAAAAACTTAATCCCATTGATTTGACCCATTTCCACAGTTATATTTCATGAATAACTATCGCGGTTCGTTACAATATTATGTACCTACCTATTTTCTTTTTCTAGGTCAAGAACCGACAGAATTTAAAGTATTAACACCAAAAAAAGTTTACCCTGGTGTTAAAAAACGTGAAGAAAATGAGGAGGAAGGCGATTTATATGACACAGAATTATTTACGACACCGAAAAAACGCAAGCGACCAGCCGATAGCGACACACCGAATTGTAAAAGATTAAAAACTGTTATTGAAGATACGAAAAAAATGTTGAAGAAGGAAAGAATGAAGTATAGAAGATTGCAGAAAAAAATCCTGAATAAGAAATTCATAAATTTAAGTACTACTAAGTTTAAAAGTGATGCATCGAAGGTGTTGACGCAGATGCAGTTAAGAAAAAGTAATAAGCAACAGTGGACAGAGGCCGAAAAAAAATTTTGTATGTCACTTTTTTACAAATCCCCAGCCGCATATAATCATTTGAGAAACCAAGGTGTAGTACTAGCTGCTCCGACCACCATCCAGAACTGGTTACAAGCCACCGATTGTTTACCCGGACTAAACGATGATATATTTGAAAATATTAGGAATAAGTTTGCTGATTCATCAATTAAAGACAAAGCATGCACTGTATGTTTCGATGAAATGAGCATTAAGGTTGATTTAGATTATACAATGAAATTTGATATGATTGAAGGTTTTGAAGATTTTGGTAAAGGTGACCGTTCCCCCAAAGTTGCCCAGCATGCACTGGTGTTTGTTGCCAGAGGAATTTACACTAAATGGAAAATCCCTCTGGCATATTTTCTCTCGAACAAACCCGTTGCTGCTGATATTTTGATTAATTTGATTAGATCTGTAATTAATAAATTGTTTCAATGTGGGCTGTTGCCAAAAGTCGTGGTGTGTGACCAAGCCACCACAAACGTAAAGGCAATTAAAACTTTGGGGGCAACTAAAGACGATCCTTTCTTTTTTATTGATGATCACAAGATTTTTGCAATTAATGATGTGCCTCATTTGATTAAAAATATAAGAAATAATTTGATTGACAATAATTTTGATTTAAATGGAAATGAAATTTCATTTAAAGATATAATTGAGGTGTACAATATTGATAAAAATAATAAAAGTAAATCATTAAGAAAATTAACCCCGGTGCATCTTAAACCGAATAACTTTCAAAAGATGAAAGTTAAACTTGCGACTCAAGTTCTGAGTCACTCGGTCGGTGCAGCGATAATCACGGCAATAGATAGCGGAGAACTGAAAAGCGACACGGCAAACACCACAGCTGATTTTGTAATGCATGTCAATGATTTATTTGATTCATTAAATTCAAAAAATAAATTCGATAAAAATCCATACAAATGCGCTTTAACTAACAATAAAAAATCACGTGTATACGAAATCTTAATTGAAGGGAAAAAAATATTCGCCGATTTGAAAAAAAAGATGATTGGAAAAAATAATTCAATTAAATTGACAACCCCCCCTTGCTTCGAGGGTATGCAGCAAACAATTAATGCCGTTCTTCAGTTCTCCGCCGAAGAATTTTCTGAGGGCACCGAGGTAAATTTTTTAATGACCAATAGATTAAATCAAGACGTGATCGAAAATTTGTTCGGAATTTACAGAATTAGAGGTGGGTGTAATCGAAATCCAACATCAAAAAGTTTAAGAGCTATGTTCCGATCAAATTTACTGAACAATTTAATTAAATTAGAAAATACAAATTGCGAATCAGATAATGACACATTTTTGTCAACCACCAACCAACCGAATACACAACGACTTGAAGGGTCAGAAATAGCGTCTTCAATTTCAACACACCATAATGAAAGCGAAGAAGCTATTGCTGGTCCTTCTAATTCAGGAGCTACCATTTCTGTTTCAGAAATAGTAGCCTCTGAAAACATACCAGGATCCACGAACGAAATAACTTTGGAAACATGTTCGGTTGTATATTTTGCAGGTTGGTTGGGCAAGGTGTGCGTTGAAAAATTTGATTGCTCAATCTGTAAACAATTATTGCTCAAGAATGAAGTTGATTTATTAGATAAAAGGGAATTATTATTGATTAACAAAACATACAGCAATATGCTTACACCGACGTTAAAATCGCCTACTGATTTCTTGTTACAATTAGTCGATCGACTGCTTACTTTGTTTAATAATAGAATCGACTTCATTCATGAGAGGAACTTGATTACAAATTTGATTAATAATACCGAAATTCCTAATCATCAGGAATTTCGGTATTATTAATCAAATTTGTAATCAAGTTCCTACGATGCAACTCATCTTGATTTTTTGATGAGAAAATTATTTCAAGTTAAGATTCACGATTTTTGTAAATCTAAGAAGTCATCATTTGATTCAAAATCTAAAATAAAAATTTTGCAACACAATTAACACAAATAAAGATGATTATAATATAATTGATGATTTTAACATTTAATTTCGCTATCGACCCGTGATGCGACTGTTAACCAACTGCAACTTGCAATGTAAGTATATCGTTTTGACAGATCTCATTACATTTATTTATGAGGCGAATTATTGGTAATTAAGGTCTGAATAATCTGTGTATGTGATCCTCGCACCTAAGGTCCTAGATCGTAGAGTTGGTTATGCTTGCTGCATGCTGCATGAAAAGGTAAACATAGTACTAGTATTACCTATATGATCTGTGACATAGTATTGCGGTGGAGTAACAACTAGTACTTCACTTAATTCAGAAATAAGGTATAATTCATTTTAAAATTCTAGTTGTATGTAATGGCGAGCAGCTGTTGCACTGTGATAAAATTGCATATGTAGCCTGGGCACATAATTAAATTGCACAGAGGATTAATACTCGACGGCCATTTTATATCCGAGATTTTATACAAAGAAAAACGCATTTATTTCAGACGAATATGTGTCCATAATGTGTCCATAGTTTGTTAGTAACATGAAAATGCTTAAACAACTATATTAGTGCCTAAACTTAAGTGAAGTGAGTAATAGGTAGGTAAATCATTCGACACCCTTCTTGTGGAAGGATGTGAGAGGTCTGTATTTCTGCTTTTGAGACTGTTGCATATCGCGACTCATCGTGTGGGGTGATCATTCGCTCGCTGACTTGGGCATGGACAACTGCTGTGCGTCTGTGAAGCGAGGCCCAGTTCCTGACTAGGCCACTGTCCCACCTCCTCGCTACTACGCTCAGGAGGCTGTGACTGTGGCGGCTGATGCAGACTTTGCAAAGCGTCGCGGCACAGCGCGGCAGCCGCAACAGCACCCTGTCCAATGTATTCACCGAGCGAGCTTATAACCCAAATAATGTAATCACATGCTTAAAAGGGATTTTGAGGAAAATTTATTAAATAGCAGGTTGTCTACTCCACGGTTATCTTTGGTTATCAAAAATAAACATAATGTCCTCTCTTAACTTTTTGTTGTTTTTTTATTTAAGTATCTCAATGTTTTATCAATTTACTTATAGGAATATAATTTGTGTTTATTTTTAAGAAATAGAATCACATAGAACCTGACATTAACATGTTTTGCTTTTTTTAGGGTTCCGTACCCAAAGGGTAAAACGAACGTAACAGTTACCAACGGTATGTTTAAATACAAACTTAATAAGGACAATTTAAAACGCTACATTTTAAGGGAGATAATGACTTCGTAAGCGTACCTACGATACCGATACCGATTTTTTAAGTAAATAATCGGCGATACCGATACAGATACCGATATCAATGGCACAGTAGTTAGCTAATATATATACCAAATAAGGAATTATATACTTATTATGCATAAAACATACATACTTATGTATTAATAGACACTCGATTTTGTGAACGGTGAAAAACTGTAAACTAATAAATAAAAATGCCAAATCAAAATCAAAGAAAACATTTATTTAGGTAACGACCAAGCAATCAATGCAAAAGTAAATCCAAATCAGTAATTATAGTTCACTTTAGGTAGTTTTTACCCGACTACGGCAACACAAAAGGAGGGTTATTTGTTATGGAAACAAAGTGTATTCAAATTATTAGCAGCGTCATTCGTTTCGCACGGTTTTCAAACTGTAATATCGGCTGAATTTAAATCGGCGATGCCGATATATCGGTCTGCCGGTTATATCGGCCGATATATCGTATCGGTATCGGTATCGTTACATCCCTATACTTTACATTTGTCTGAACTGAAGTTTATCAGAAATGTATGTTAGAATAAAGATATCGTCGTTTTCCAAAGTAAACGTCTCCGGCAGGCTGATTCGCTCATCCCGTGTCGCATGGCACTTGCAGCGTGTAAGTGCCACTGCCATGATATATTATAATATATCATATATGATGACCATAATTCTCCACATCATCATTCTAAGTAGAAAATAGCATGTTTATGTCCTAGGATATGACCCTGCTATTTTCTTGACTTTAGGGAATGTAAAACAAAATGCGTTGTATAAAAAAATTGTGCGTAAAAACAGGTACTTATCAAATAACCTGTGATCCAGAAACTAGGTCTTGTTTAAATTAATGCTAAATCGTTATCACAGCTAACACCGCAACGACAAAAATGATACTAATTTGTTTCACTGGCAAATTATAAGCGAAATTTTTTTAAGGTTCTTTAAATTCTACCTCTGACACTAATATCTACTAACTACGCAACATGCAATAAGACACGATAGTTATCCAAATTTTCCACGCCGATTATACGCCGGTCAAATTTATCGGCGGCGGCGTGGAAAAATCGTCGGCGGCGGCGGCGCGGCGCACATGTCTAGTTTCTATTGAAGGTAAAAAATGTTAGAAATATTTTGTTGAAATTCGCTGTGCCCCAGTCAATAAAATTGACAATAATCTTTAACTCGGTTTTGGATATTTTCATTAGTAACTTAATAAGCTAATGAAGTGTTACCCCGCGGACTGGGGGCCACTTACCACTCGATTTCGTGTATTTCGTTCAATAATGTCTCCACTACTAGGCATTTAAATTCTACTAATAGAATTGAAAACGAGTGGTCATTACCACTCGATTCCAAATTTCTATCTCTCGTATTTCAAAAATTTGTATTTCACTGTTTTCCACAGACTTTCGAGTGACGAAATCAAGCGATCGAAATTCAAAAATCGGCCCCGTCACCCCTGGACGCAAACACAGTATAATAAAGAGTACTAACGTACAGTATGGACACTCCCTGCCTCCCGTTGAAAGTGCCGCCCACCCGCTCTCGGTTACCTCACAGTTACGCTACGTCTTACGTAGGCGAACAACGCGCGAACGCGGCGCGGCGCGGCGCGGCGAAAGCGGCCGCCGCCGCGCCGCGCCGCCTGACATTCGCGTGCAAATCGCGCCGCACCGCGTTCGCAACGAGATCGCTTACGTAGGCCACTTCTATGGGCATCAAAGGATTGATTTCGCCGCGCCGCGCCGCGCCGCGTTCGCGCGTTGTTCGCCTACGTAAGACGTAGCGTTACCGGCTGGCAAGGACGCGACGACGCGGTGCGCAGAGCGGAGGCCACGTAAAATATTCAAATATTAAACAAATATTTACAAAACCTATCAGATCACACTGAAGCCAGTACAATACCTATATGAACAAAAAACATGTTTACAACTTACGTAATATGTTGGTGGCCTGAATTTCCTTACAAAATTTTCGTTAATTTGTTTATACTGATTCAAAATAGGAAACTATTGTATAAATTGAGCTTAGATACCCACCTTACAACATAATACGATTCTTATTTCTTCCTAATTCGCGCAATGAGTTTTGAGTAATTGAGGTCATCGAACTTGACAACAAACTGGCGAGAACCCTCGCACGTCTTATCTCACTCACACAAGCATGGTACGCGTTTACCTACACGAGCTTACCTACGCACACAGTCTGTGCGTAGGAACGCGTTTGTTTCATACATTTTAACGCCAGTGTCCGGGGTGTGACGCAAAAGAGCGAGCGGCATATCAAGGTCATTCATACAATGCGCTCAAACCGTATGTATGAACGGCTTCGATTACGATTTTTTTGTATATCAACCACAACTATATGACCCTACGATTAATTTTCTTTTCGAATTTTTAGTTATTATAAAAGTTTGGAGCATTTAGCTATTTATATGAAATCTGTTTTTCGCTCCTAATTTTTACAATAATCAAAAATTCGAAAAAAGTCAAACGTAGTGGCATACCTACAAATGTTTTCCATAATGAGGAAAATGGGATCTACGTAACTATGGAGAAGCGGCCGCCCCTTTCCTCTCAATATTGAAGGCCCGACTCTCATTTCAGGTCAGGTCAGGTCATTATACCCCGCGTGGCACCAAGTTTGCCGAACACTGATAATCACGCTAAGATAATTTATATTTATTAGTAATTTTACTCCTACGATTTAAAAGAGTACTTTTATTTACTTATTTTTACATAAATACAAGACGCGCTAGTAAAAAGTGGCAACATTTTCTTACTTTGTTTGGTCTTGAATTACGTTTTGCAGTATAGTTTAAAAAATCCAAATGACCTAAACTCTGAAGAAAAAAAAAGGTTTACTGTGTTTTATTTTTTTAATGCAATCATATAGGTAGTTTTCAAAACACGCAAAGCAATAACACCCGTTCCGAATCAAGCTCGTCCAGAGAACGGCGAGGCGCGAGGCTAGCACAATGTACTATGGCGCGACTCAGGCGCGAGTCACGCTAATTGCCTCTCGCACAAATCAAACGATGGGTAGGTACCGAGCTCTTTATATGTATAACTTTATTTATATGAGAGGGATGGGTACCTAGTCTACCTAGTAGTCTATCACGCAAGCGAGATACTGTCGCCAGTACGTGGGAATACACTCCTCCTTTTGGGCAAGGTGGCACCACTTGACGTCCTTTTGCGTGCACGACCACAGATAAGATAAAGACATGAATTTCGACAACCCTTAATAGCCAAAATAAAAAAGAAATCATAAAGATATAGTGACATTCAGTAGAAAGGGATAGCATGATTTGTTCCTGAATCGCTGTCAAACTTAGGTTTTGTAGGTGTCCTTTCTATACGGTTGTAGTACTACCTATATTATTTATTCTGTGCTGTCGCAGCGCTCCTACTGTGCTAAGACAATAGATCAGAGAGAGAGAGAGAGAGAGGACACTGGAGGGCCCGGAGGAGGTACTGTTAGAGGACGTTCACTAATTACGGTATGGGGCATGCCATGATGGCACGCACTACGTCCTGCGGCTTGATCTCCCCATAGGCCCTCTGACGCTCGATAATATTTATCTACGATTTATTTATTTATAATTTGTTATAAGTACAATACAATACAACTATAAATCTCATTTGACTCCTATGAGTCATATTATTACCTTATTTGGCGATCGGTCTGGTCTGGCCTAGTAGGTACAGTGACCCTGCCTGTGAAGCCGATGGTCCTGGGATCAAATCCCGGTAAGAGAATTTATTTGTGTGATAAGGTGATCGGCAGAGTTGGTGCCACACGGGGTTAATGACCTCAATCAATATGCTAATATGGATATGCCGTGCCGTGGGAATTCCGGGATTCGTGTTGTATTACCAGTGATCGGCACGACCCGTGCCGCATGGTGTCAATGACCTCAATCATTATGTTAATATGGATATTCCCCGGGATTGATCATAAACGCAAACAATAGAAAACACGATAGTGACCTTCGACATGCCAGGTAGTAGTAGCCAGGTAGGGAAAAGGGTTTTTATGCACTTTAAATGATTATATTTTAACACTTATATAATTATTTTATATGAGTGCACGTAATATTTTACGCAGTATAAAATAAAACCAAAGTTAATATTTTCTTTAATGAAAAATTATACATTTTATGGTTTTATTAAATATTCTCACTTCTATTTACAAATACATAACTCTTAATTTTTGCGAATCATGTCATGTCCATATCATTATTTCCTCTTTGAATCCCGCGGTGCGTCACGGGTCGTGCCGATCACTGTGTATTACTTACTTCTACAATGTTTCTCATTTTAATAAGTTATTGAAATAAAATTATATTACAGTATAATAAATATAATATGGAACATGGGTGAAGGTTTTACAATACCTAGGTAAACACTAAGCAAATAAACTTTAAATCACAACATGCGAACTTAATTGTCTGAGGAATATAAATAAACATATTTTCTACTAGAAATGGGTTATCAACCAAATCTTTATCATTGAACTAGAAAAGGATAGAATAAACTAATAAAGGGACACTGATTGCCGTCTCTTTCGTCCTAGTTTAGATTTGACGCAAACTATAGAAATTCCAACTGTGACATTTGATTCGACAAACCAGCTAGTAAGGTAAATGGTTATTTATTACTTTAGACAACACTGTATTTAACACGGGTGCAAAAAATAAGTAGTATGATATATAATTTATACGGGAAAGTGAAATAATACCTACTCTGTAAAAGTGTAAGTGTCAATGTTTTTAAACAATAATGATAAAATTTATGATTCAGTGTATAAAAGTCCATTTATAAAAAAATAACACTCGATCTTCTAATACTCAAATTACTTTCTCGACCAAGATAGCAGCGTTTGAGTCATGGTCATATTAAGATTTCTAGTAGGAATCCCGTGGTGTGGCACCGACTTTGCCGAACACTTGATGACTGATGAGTACAGATATTTGTTCCTGAGTAATTGGTGTTTTCTATGTATTCATTGTTTATTTTCTGTTTTAGCTAGGCACATAATAAAAAATAAAATAAAACTAAATTGAAACTAAAAATTAATACTGTATAAAATAAAAATATATCTAACAAATCGGGCCCCTTAGGCTTGGTGCCGAGGACGTTGGCAGTATTTCCCCACTATATTGCGATTTGCGATGCTAACACGTTGTGGGAGAAAGCTGCCAGCTCTTTGGTCACCAGTGAAATAGATCAGTCTTTTTGATAGCTCTTTAAAAAGCTGCAGAGCATTAGACCAAGGGTCTTAACTCAACCCTAAATGGCATAAAAAATATTCGGAGCCGAGACCCCGGTACTTCTTGATTTTGAGCTTAAGTATTTATATATTATACCTATACAGTATATTATAATTATATATTATACATAGCATGTTAAACCCTTCATATAATCCTAATTTCAAGTTAAATATTAAATAAATAAATAACTATTAAGCGTTTATTATCATGCTAAAGCTACATTCGCTTAGTTTCGATTTTAATGAACGTAAGTATCAAATCTTTCGTATCGGCGCAACCTTGGGTCTCAAGGCCACGTGCACAGCAAGCAATGCATCGCATACACAGACAAAACATCCTCCAGACTGAGCATAGTCGCGCTACCCCCTACGTATACATACGTATACAAACTACGCATACGGTAGTTTTACTCCATGTTCGAGTCGAAAGTGTCTTTGTGTGATGTCCGTGTCTTTGAACGGAACAATCACGGCACGGGACTTCGCTCACCTCGTCCCGTGCACCCCCGCATTTTTGGCATCATCGGTTGATTGAAATAATTGCTCTAAACTCGGTCTAGAGGATTCCTAGTCTATGATCGCATAGCGCCAAGAATATTATTATTAAAATAAATCATAGCGCTTATTGCCGTGTTCTTTATGCCGAAATAATGTGATGCGTAGGTACTAGATATCTTCAAACCAGTATTAGAGGCCTCTTTGATTAATGCATTATTATATATACAGAGGCAAAGTAAGTTAGCTCGCTGGTTTAAAGTAGCTAACACACTATCGCACCGCACCAAGGTCATTGACCTTGGTGCAGTGCGATAGTGTGTTAGCTACTTAAGTGGTTTAATCGAACTTCGGCTTGTCGCGTCGAAGCATAGATATAATATACTTAAAGATGAAGTCTAAGCGAGCTGTCACTGTTAAGCCCCCCATTCACACTCCTACGTTGTAGTCCGCCTCATTGGGTAGGATTGTGTATGAGAGTCGCGGATTACGTGCCGTACTACAACATCCAAGTAGGATGCCTCTTGGGTCCTACAAATCCTGCAAGCCCCGCCCACCGCTGTACTCCGTCGCGTAGGATTGTGTGTGGCTTGTCGTCCTACGTTGCGGACTACGGTGTTTGACGTATGACAACAGAGCGCGCCATTTTTTTGAAATTTATAAAGAAAATCGCTGTTAGTGGGACCAAAAATCACTCAATCACTCCAGACTCCAACAAACAATGGAGGAATAGGCATTGCAACAATTATTACCAATACTTAAGAAATATGGCGCTCTCTGGCGAATTTTTAGAAGTTTCTTTTCCCACACTCTTTTCTAAGTATTTTTATCCAATAACAAGAAAATACATAGCAGAAGAGGCTATTTTCTTTTTTTTTTTTATTGCACGCAACATTTTCAAGAGTAAGTAGACCGACACTTGTGAGAAACGAAGCAGTACTGATGATGGACGGCAAAACAGTACCGTGTGTGAGCGATTTCTTGCTCCGTAGTCCTGCAAGGCGACCTACAACGTAGGAGGGTGTGTGAGCTATATCCTACGCCGTAGTCCTGCGAGGCGGATTACAAGGTAGGAGTGTGAATGGGGGCTTTACCACTATTGTTTAGTGTACGATTAACATAGAGGTACAATAATATTGAGATGAAAAGGGGGAGGGGCCAAACGACCGAATGAGATGCACTTATGGAACTTACAGTAGGAGTAGCAGAGAAAGCCGTATTATTGCTTGTCCTTGTCACAGTCTCACTGTTTGTTTGTTCCTCACCATAAATTTAGTATGGTTTATGGTGGGCAACATATAACCCGACCGAATTACGTAGATTGTTTTTGGTAAGTATGTTCTCAGGAAAGTAGCTAACACACTACCGCACCGCACCAAGGTCATTGTGGGAAAGCGATATCTCTTTCTCCCTCTTACTTATGGATGCGTCCCACAATGACCTTGGTGCGGTGCGATAGTGTGTTAGCTACTGAATGTTAAAACGTGTTTTTAATATTGTCGCATTGCGTATGTTTAGTCCCTCACGGAGGCACGCGTATACTACTTCTATAGGATGCTACCTTCTATGACGATTAACAATGTGAATCCACCTTGCTGTAGTCATGTCGATAAACTATCGACATTTCTTGCAATTTTAATTTTACTTCAAAGGTTTATCGATACATAAAATCAACAAAAACGCTTTTATTCTTTATTGCGGTTATCAGATCACAATTTTATCGTCACGCCCCAGTAGGGAACGAAGGGAAAGTTCAGATATTTCATTAAAATACATAAATACCTACTAAAATATGTGTTCCGCAATAATTGAATTATTATATTATAATATATTCATTGTCCATAAGCATTTCAATTATGTTTATGTTTAACGAAGATATTGAAGATTCAATTAATCCCTATTTCGTTCCGCTGTGTAGCGTTTATCAATATATAACATGATTAAAAATCGACTTTTCACATCCCTAAAAGAGCACACATAATACGTAATTAAATATCTGAACTTTCCCTTGGATGCTGGGGCGTGATTATAAAATTGTGATCTGATAACCACAATAAAGAATAAAAGCGTTTTTTGTTCATTTAAGGTATCGTTAAACCTTTGAAGTAAAATTAAAATTGCAAGAAATGTCGATAATTTATCGATATGACTTTATCGACATGGCTACAGCAAGGTGGGCCTCATTGTTAATCGTACACTAAACAAAAGTGGTCCCACTGACAGCTCGCTTGGAAGGTATCTCTGTATATTATATCTATGGTTTTTACGCACACATTACACAACTTGACACCACCTAAAACGGTAACACCTTGATTTGAAGTCCATCTTGTCGACAGTATGGTTGTCCTTTTTTGACAAACAGCATTTTTAAAAGAGCAAGGAGAGAAAATTGATACTAGTTGCTGGGCCGTCAAAGAGAACAGGGCTATAACCGCGAAAATCGAAGTTCGCAAATTGCGGGGATTTTTCTCTGTCACTCTAATTACGCCTTCGTTGGAGTAAAAGAGAAAGATCCCCGCAATTTGCGAATTTCGGTTATCGCGGTAGCCGTTCAGACAACGTTGGGGCCTTGCGTCGAAGCAAGGTACCTAAGCGATAAGAACATCATGACCTGTGATTTGTAACGAAACTTTGACGCCTTACTAAAGTACCTAATCAAACTTCAATTTATAATACAAAAAAGCAACAAAAAAGTTAAATTGATTTCATTATCGTAAATTGACTTAATATGTAAATAAATTTTAATTATGTCGCCGATATCAGAAACGCCATCTAGTGATAATAAACCTTAAAAGTAAATGTGACGCGTAGATTTAGTGTGTCAAAGCTACAACAGATGTCGCAAGAAGGCTAATTCCACGCCATTTCAACGCATGTTAATCGTAAGAGTTTTTTTAGCTCCGTGTGGCTCCGCGCGCCATCTAGTTCGTGAGTGTGAACTAAAAAATTAGCTACAAGTATAAGCTACTTAGGACGGTGCGCGTTTTTAGTATGGGATTGGGTATCTGTACTAGTATTATATGATCTGTGCTGATGGCGACTGTACAGAAGGTTCACTCTCTTACAAAACGCGTCTATTACAACATATATGACCGCAAGGTATTTTATTTTGCAATAGGCTTCTAATGCCAACAAACTGCCCTGCAGTTTGGCAAAAGAAAAAAATCTGTAAAATAGGGTTTATTTCATCGGAAAAAAAATTTTTTTTTAAATATTTGACCTTGATGTAGACCCCGACATCTTTGGTGAGGTCCCAGTAGACGTGCAGGGAGTTGAGACAGGCCGGCTGCTGCACGCGGGTCACGCCGTACGACAGAGGGACGTCCAGCTGAAACAATACGGATGTCGCCTGTGTTGTACCTTGATGTAGACTCCGATATCTTTGGTGGGGTCCCAGTACACGTGAAGGGAGTTGAGGCAGGCCGGCTGCTGCACGCGGGTCACGCCGTACGACAGAGGGACGTCCAGCTGAAACAATACGGATGTCGCCTGTGTTGTACCTTGATGTAGACTCCGACATCTTTGGTGGGGTCCCAGTACACGTGCAGGGAGTTGAGGCAGGCCGGCTGCTGCACGCGGGTCACGCCGTACGACAGAGGGACGTCCAGCTGGAACAATACGGATGTCGCCTGTGTTGTACCTTGATGTAGACTCCGACGTCTTTGGTGGGGTCCCAGTACACGTGCAGGGAGTTGAGGCAGGCCGGCTGCTGCACGCGGGTCACGCCGTACGACAGAGGGACGTCCAGCTGGAACAATACGGATGTCGCCTGTGTTGTACCTTGATGTAGACTCCGACATCTTTGGTGGGGTCCCAGTACACGTGCAGGGAGTTGAGGCAGGTGGGCTGCTGCACGCGGGTCACGCCGTACGACAGAGGGACGTCCAGCTGGAACAATACGGATGTCGCCTGTGTTGTACCTTGATGTAGACTCCGACGTCTTTGGTGGGGTCCCAGTACACGTGCAGGGAGTTGAGGCAGGTGGGCTGCTGCACGCGGGTCACGCCGTACGACAGAGGGACGTCCAGCTGAAACAATACGGATGTCGCCTGTGTTGTACCTTGATGTAGACTCCGACGTCTTTGGTGGGGTCCCAGTACACGTGCAGGGAGTTGAGGCAGGCCGGCTGCTGCACGCGGGTCACGCCGTACGACAGAGGGACGTCCAGCTGGAACAATACGGATGTCGCCTGTGTTGTACCTTGATGTAGACTCCGACATCTTTGGTGGGGTCCCAGTACACGTGCAGGGAGTTGAGGCAGGCCGGCTGCTGCACGCGGGTCACGCCGTACGACAGGGGGACGTCCAGCTGGAACAATACGGATGTCGCCTGAGTTGTACCTTGATGTAGACTCCGACATCTTTGGTGGGGTCCCAGTACACGTGCAGGGAGTTGAGGCAGGCCGGCTGCTGCACGCGGGTCACGCCGTACGACAGAGGGACGTCCAGCTGGAACAATACGGATGTCGCCTGTGTTGTACCTTGATGTAGACTCCGACATCTTTGGTGGGGTCCCAGTACACGTGCAGGGAGTTGAGGCAGGCCGGCTGCTGCACGCGGGTCACGCCGTACGACAGAGGGACGTCCAGCTGGAACAATACGGATGTCGCCTGTGTTGTACCTTGATGTAGACTCCGACGTCTTTGGTGGGGTCCCAGTACACGTGCAGGGAGTTGAGGCAGGTGGGCTGCTGCACGCGGGTCACGCCGTACGACAGAGGGACGTCCAGCTGAAATATAAATGATGTGAAGAATACATTTTTCACATCACTATTCACCATGATTTTATCTGGGCATAGAGAAAAACTTTGTATGGACTGGCATGGCTATTACGTACAAATCATGTAGAAATACATTTGACGTCCCCTCCCTCGCAAAAATCGGTAGAATGTTTCGTAAAGAAAATGACAGCGATGGCATTTCCAGTTACTATTTAAGTATTTAAATGCTCTAAGAAAAAAATATATAGAGTGCTCACTCCATACATCAGTTTGAGTACCAAAACGACTATTATTTTCGTAGTCGACATCTAGCATCGAGTAGCGGAAATTCATTCAATCAGTATTGCTACACGACAATAGATGTAGCACCGACCAAAAAGTGTAATGCTCAACAATTTTCAGTCAACATTATAACCGGATCAACCGGAACTCTAGTTTCAACTCCTTCTGCTTTTAATGTTAGTTGTAAATTGTTGTGACACTAGAGAATTCTAGTATTAAGAAGCGGTACTGATAATTCCGCTACTGGATGCTAGATGTCGACTGCGTAAATAATAGTCCTTTCGGTATCAAAACTGATGTATGGAGCACTCTATTCTTACTATATTTCTCTATGATCTGGGATACCCATCATAAAGGGACGGCAATTGAAAGGCTTTTATCGAGGAAAGGGTTCGGTCCCTGGTTTATAATGATATAGTTCGTTTTTTTTAGCATTAGAAATAAGGTAAACAATCTTGATGTGTCTTTTAATTTTAAACACATTTTAAAAATAAGTTAAGGCAAATATGTGACAATTATGAATCTAGTACGATCATTTATATTCCTCTGCTTTCATAATAGTCATTGATTTTTAAAAACCATTTTTGAATTAAAGACATGTCAAGATCGCTTACCTTCTTTCTAATGCTAAAAAAACGAACTATAGCAGGAAGACTGATAGGTTAGAAGACTGATATGTTACCTCGACGATGCGCTCGCCGGGCCGCTCCGCGTGCCACTGCGCGATCTGCTCGCGCTCCATGTATTGGAGGCGGCGCTCGTGGAAGCAGATCTTGATCACGCTCTGTGGATAATTAAATAATTATATAAATCAAGTTTACAATCCAAAAATACAACTGTTTCTTAGTAATAAACATACATCGGGGTTTTCGGTGCGGGAATATTTTACACTGACCAAATAACAGGTAAAAACTGTAAAAAACCGGGCAAGTTCGAGTCGGACTCGCGCACGAAGGGTTCCGTACCATAAAGCAAAAAAAACGGAAAAAAATGCAAAAATAAAACGGACACCCATCCAAGTACTGACCACGCCCGACGTTGCTTAACTTTGGTCAAAAATCACGTTTGCTGTATGGGAGCCCCACTTAAATCTTTATTTTATTCTGTTTTTAGTATTTGTTGTTATAGCGGCAACAGAAATACATCATCTGTGAAAATTTCAACTGTCTAGCTATCACGGTTCGTGAGATACAACCTGGTGACAGACAGACGGACAGACGGACGGACGGACAGCGAAGTCTTAGTAATAGGGTCTCGTTTTACCCTTTGGGTACGGAACCCTAAAAACGATACTAATTTAACATTACTAAGCACATTTGGACCTTACTACATACGTTTAATTAATAGTTTGGTAATAAACAAAGTTACAAATACGACTACACGAAATCTCATTCCCGCACCGAAATCCCGATGTATGGTAATAAACAATACTGTTACACAGCGGTCACGAAATTAAGTTTATTTTGAAACCTAACAAAGCTAAATATGTAAAATATTTTATTCTAAAAGATCTCCACGAGCTGTACCAGGTGCAAAGATGCCCATCACACTTGCCGCGTTACCACGTTGGATAGCGATGACCAGCCTTTGTACCAGGTACGAACCCGCGCGAGCATCAGAGGTCCTCTCCCTGATTCTACGACCCACCTCCCTTATAAAAGCTGCCATATCAGACCCCTAACACACCCCGTTATCTCGAAGGCAAGTGCTACAAAATAATAATATTAATCTTTTGGTTTCTTGTCTTTATCGTGAGACACCCATCATTTTCAGTTGTATATGTTGTGCAGTGGTACACAGTGAACCAAACCTGACTTACCTTCAATATCTTCCCCTTGTAATGTGACAGGTCTCCCAACTTCTTCAGTTTGATCTCATACGGCTGTCCCTGGTTGAGATACGTCAGTGTTTCTTCGTTCTGTTTGGTGGCGATAGATGTCGCCGCCGCAAGCACGTATTGGAACCTGGGAATGGTACACAGTTAATCAGTTTTCAGTTCTAATTGTTCGCAATTATAGAAAGTTCTTTGGGTTATTTAGAAAGCGAGATTTAATATGTGCATACGACTTCAAATAGATATAATTACCATAAGCCTAAGATAAGTTCGCGTTTCGAAGTTAAACGCTAATATAGATGGCACTGTACGGGTTCTAAACATTATGCGGTAACTCTGGTATCACAAACCACGTGGCGTAGTAACCAGATGGCGACTGGCCATCATATATATCGGAGCGGCCAAGGTGCTCACAAATATCTGAACACGCTTCTATTGTCAAGGCATTAGAGGAGCATTCCACGGGCTGTCCCGTACAAACGCATTTTATTTCCTGTGTTGCGACTTTTTTTCGGCATTTAAAGTAGCCAATTATTTTTCTACGCATAATTTTGACCATTTGTCATAGAAAAGGAAACTCTTGTACTTGCAAATCTACAGAAAATCGCGTTTGTACGGGACAAATGGTAGACAATTTCATGGAATGCTCCTAGAGTGCGTGTGCAGATATTGTGAACACCTTGGCCGCTCCGATATATCTGATGGCGACTGTACAACGCAAACGTCTTCAAATTATACAATCAATGAATCCATGATCGTGAGTGTACAAATTAGCTAACCAAAATTTTTATTTCCCAATATTTTTTGTTCCATCCGCGTTTTTCCCCATTCTGTTTTTTACCCATTCTTTTTTTCTCAGTAGTTAATTTTATTACACGGGTATGTCCTAGTCGCTTTTTTCCCCAAAGAGTAATATTACCGAGAACATTTCCCTTCTACCCTGAGTCGACGGAGCCCCGCATAGCGGGGCTTCTATTTCTGGGCGGTTTAGGAGCATTCCACGGGCTGTCCCGTACAAACGCATTTTATTTCCTGTGTTGCGACTTTTTTCTCGGCATTTAAAGCAGGCGATTATTTTTCTGTGCATATTTTTGACCATTTGTCATAGAAAAGGAAACTCTTATACCTTTAAATCTTCAGAAACTTCGCGTTTGTACGGGACAACGGTAGACAATTTCGTGGAATGCTCCTTTACCTTTTGGGCATCTGAGCTACCTAACGAACCTAACCTACCTATCGACTTAGTGTGACTACCGTGAATGTTACATTTCGAGGAATTATAAAGTGACTGCGACATAAACCTGTAATCAAATTAACTACTGTAAAAATAAACGACTGGTCAAAAAGCAGAATGGACACAAATATAGGGGAAACAAAAATTTTGGGCCGCTAATCTAAACACTCTCATGCAATAGCACCCGTTTATAGAATTCCGCACCCAGGATGAAAAATGGAACCAAAGCAACCAAATGCCTATGGGGAGGATACCTATGAGGAGGGAGGGGGGGGGGGGGTCAGTTACCTCTACGGCTGACGGTGCCATAAGTTTGTCCATTACTTTATTTGTAAGCCATCATCAAGCTTATAAATAAATAAAGAAATAATTATTGTAGGACATTTTTTACACACATTGACCAAGCCCCACGGTAAGCTCAAGAAAGCTTGTGTTGTGGGTACTCAGACAACGATATATACATATAAATATTATATTATATATAAATAATAAAAATAAATATTAGCTTATGAGGCATAAAAGCTTGTTAGAAATACAGACTTCAGTAAAGTAAGTATAGGTTTACTACTTAACTCAGACGGTTGGTAAAAATGAAAATAATTATATATTAGATTTAGTCCTACATTTGAAAACTAAGGGCCATACCACACTAGCGTTTCTCGAGCGTCGGCGTCTAGTCAACTCTATGCGACGCTAGTGTGGGGTGGCTCTCACGCGTAATTATTTCACTCACGTTATTTTGGATAGATTTAGCTCAACATGCTTCGATCATTTACGTTAATAATTATCTGGACCTTAACCTGTAACCTCTGTACAGTCGACGTAAAATATATGTTTACACTTTTGCACCTTAGGGGTCATCCATTAATTACATCACACGTTTAGGGGGAGGGAGGGGGTCAAGAAAATGTGACATATTGTGACATGGGGGAGGGGGGAGACACAAACTTTGTGACGTCACTTTAACTTCATCAGTAACCGAAAATTTATTTAAATTATTTTATTCGCTGTACATTTAAATAACAAGTTTTAAAAACGATAATCGTTTAATTTTCTTTCCTAAGCACTCTAAGCAGTTTTAGATTATAAAATT
Source organism: Cydia fagiglandana (assembly GCF_963556715.1). Taxonomy (NCBI): domain Eukaryota; kingdom Metazoa; phylum Arthropoda; class Insecta; order Lepidoptera; family Tortricidae; genus Cydia; species Cydia fagiglandana. Next base: position 6,130,685 of record NC_085956.1, read on the forward strand.
AATAATATTTATATCGTCAAAAATATATTGATAAAATATTAATAATACTTAGGTACTTACTTAATTCGATTTGGCGATTTCGTAGAAAAAATGTGACGTCACACTAGGGGGAGGGGCCAAATGTGACCAAGTGTGACAAGGAGGGGTGGAGGGGTAAAAAAACCTAGAAATTCGTGTGACGTAATTAATGGATGACCTCTTACTCCTTTGTAAAAAGGCGAAAAATGTAAACATCTTTGACATCGACTTAGGGTTGCCAGATCGAAAGGCGCTAATATCGGGAAATAATATCTATTTTTCGGGATTTTGGGACTTAATTCGGGAAAAAAAAATACATTCATATTAAAGTGATTATATTAAAAACAACGATATTTTACATTATTGGCACTACGTCAGCTCGCTTGCTCGGCGACAGTTCGGAACTGGAAATTATTGTTTTATAACGTGAAGCTGTTTCGGGACAAGTTTCACTTTGTCGGGAATCGGGAACACATGCTAAAAATCGGGAGAATCCCGCCAAATCCCGACCATCTGGCAACCCTACATCGACTGTACACAATGTTTCGAGCGTGATCAACATTACACGAGTATTTATACTATTTATATTAAAACCGGGTCACTCACGTTTTCGTGGACAGTCGATAATTGCTCGATATGCCACGCTCCATATCAAGAAGCTCTATCGCGTGCCGTTCACTTTAGCTAATCGATTCGTGAGTGACCTGTTTTACTATTAATAAATTTGTGAAATTTACGTAGCCCGTGAGTGACTCGTTTTAAATGTTCCGAGTATCATAGTAGTTTTACTGTTGTGTACTTTTACCAACGTTCCGAGTTAAGTGCTGTAATATGTAATGTGGTTAATATACTTGGTTATGTACGTGTGGGGCCCGTCATAGCACCCGTCCCATTGGCTGCCGCGCCCGCAGCAATACTCTGTACCCATCGCGCTGGAATGCAAACACCGCCTTAACATCACTGGGTTAATATTGTTTTCGGTTACCGCGATAGTTACTCATGAAATAAAACTATTGATTTTATTGGTTGAGGATGCATTCGATATACGCGATATCATCCGTTTCAATAGTTTTATTTTTCACTGGGTTAGTAATATTTGAGTGATTTTAATGGTGTGATGGTGGGTTTAATAGGAGAAACGGCACAGGACCGGGATCAGTGGCGAGCGGTCGTGTTGGAGGCCAAGACATACGAGTACTTTGGGTCGCTGCGCCAGAGGAGTCAGTAAGTTAATGGTGTCAGATCTATGTCACCAGGCTGACATTGTGCAAAGTTAAGCGCAACGGTAGCAATGTTGTCTCGAATATTTCAACATTTTACTTCGTGCACAGTGTGAAATAATTTATTTCAAGCAGAGGAAAGTACCCAATTGGCAATGTTGTTTCTCGCTGCTTAGTGAAATAGACCTTTATGGATAAATGATGCGTGATTTTAATGATTAATATTTTGGACATGGAGTAAAAGGCAGTCGAGCATACAATTGATTAAATGTGAGCTTTATATAACAAAGTGACATAGGATTTGTTGAATTAGTGAGCAATTTTAAAACTCTGAGATTCGGGTCACTCACGTAATTCAGTGACTTAAATTGCGTGAGTGACCCGCATACTAAATTAAGAAATAAATAAATCATTCCTATCCGTGATAATTGACTCGTAATTAAGTTAAGTATAGTTCTTTGTGTTTAATAATCTTTGATATAAGTAGTAGGTATTATTTTACTTTTAATTGTTAGATCTCTATCATCTAGCATCTTGTTGGTAAATCTTATGTTCAATGCCCCGCAGTCCTCACGACACAGGGTCGACCTAGTGTGAGGGCTATTGTTTGTTCTAAGAAGCTGTTGTACATATTCTATAGTTAATTTTAATTTAATTACTAAGGTTTCATGTCATGTCAATTTGGTAAATAAATAAATTTGTATTTGTAATTTCATCATTAATGTGAAATAAATATGAGTGATAATTTAATTACATTTTTTATGTGAATATTGTTTGAATTGTGTGTAGTTTTATGAATTTTATGATGTATCGAGCTAATGTAGAAGATGCTTGTTTGCCGATATTAGAAATAGTCTATGTAAGAAGCCATACTGGGACGCAGATTACGTATGTCGTTTGAGATACAGATGTAGTGCATATTTATTTTCCATCGTACTTTCAGGGAACCTTCAAATCAAGAGTGAACAGGCACCTTCTGGGCGAGCTCGCTCCATCGTAGGCCACGTCTACGCCTCGGCTAGTCTGTGGCCATGAGTAAACCCATGCATAATTAATTAAAAAAAGAACACTGGTGGCACGAACGCGTCTTGCTATTTCAGTCAGTCTCGGTACATAAAGTACTGACGTTGACTGAAGTAGCATGACAAATACGACAATACATAATTCGTTTCACTACATCCGTAAAATGAATAAGGCACTTTGACAGAACCCCACACGTTTAAATCAAGCCATACTTATTACTACTGGGAACTAGCTGAGGAATCAAGCGCGAGTATGATTATAAAACTTTACTTTACTAACTGTAAATATCAAATATTATTAAAAACGGGTCACTCACGTATTTTAAGTCGAAAAACGCTCGACATGTTTCACTCCGTACCGAATATGTGAATACATAAATACGTGAGTGACCCGTTTTTAATATATATAATATGTCTGTGTCTCACGGAAGTTTTGTTATTAAAACTGCACATATCGTCGGGTGATAAGCAAAAGTTACTAAGACCACCACCACAAGTTCATAGCCATAGTGAACCATATTAGTACTAAAAGAAGGTCGATTTTTGTTTAATTTTTTTTAGCAATTTGTGACTTTTGCTTGTGACCTGACGATATAAAAAAAAAAGAATTACACGTAAACACAATACACATTAAAATTGACATGCTAGAAGATGGAGATAAAATGTTACAGTCAGATATGTCTAAAATCTACGATACTAAAAGTAGATAGTGGAAGAAACTTGAAAAACAGTAAGCTGAGCACGAGTGCGGAGTGCGCCGCGACATGATCTCGCTCGAGAGATAGACTGGGTAGTCTATCTCTCGATAAAGATAAATACAGTTAGAAAAAGACGGATAATATATCTCGTGCGCGAGATATTATCGCCGTGCAAACATAGAATGCGGAATGAGCAGAAAGGCATTCAATGTTCCATAGTCGACATCTAACATCCAGTAGCGGAATTATCAGTACTACATGACAATAGATGTTGCGACGCCCGAAAAGTCGAATGCTCAACAATTTTCAGCCAATATTATTACCGGATTACCCGGAACTCTATTTTCAACTTCTTCTTCTTGTAATATCAGTTGTAAATTGTTGTTCAATACAATTTTCGTGAGTCGCGACACTCGAGCCATCTAGTATCAAGTAGCTGATAATTCCGCTACTCGATGCTAGATGTCGATACCAAAACTGAAGTATGGAGTGAGCACTCTTATGCTTACTATATTTCAGGGGACACAGCGGTAGTGTGGCGACTAACCTATAGTTGAAGATACCTGGTGTCATCCTTGAAGCTGGGTCCTAACCTATAGTTGAAGTTACCTGATGTCATCCTTGAAGCTGGGTCCTAACCTATAGTTGAAGTTACCTGGTGTCATCCTTGAAGCTGGGCTCGGGACGGGGCTGTGCTGGTGAGTGCAGGAACCCGTCCAGCGAGCTGACCGGCGAGCACATCAGTAGACCGCCTGGAACACGGACAGCTGGACTGCTGGAGTACCATCCTAGCCTACAGTTGAAGTTACCTGGTGTCATCCTTGAAGCTGGGCTCGGGACGGGGCTGTGCTGGTGAGTGCAGGAACCCGTCCAGCGAGCTGACCGGCGAGCACATCAGTAGACCGCCTGGAACACGGACAGCTGGACTGCTGGAATACCATCCTAGCCTATAGTTGAAGTTACCTGGTGTCATCCTTGAAGCTGGGCTCGGGACGGGGCTGTGCTGGTGAGTGCAGGAACCCGTCCAGCGAGCTGACCGGCGAGCACATCAGTAGACCGCCTGGAACACGGACAGCTGGACTGCTGGAATACCATCCTAGCCTATAGTTGAAGTTACCTGGTGTCATCCTTGAAGCTGGGCTCGGGACGGGGCTGTGCTGGTGAGTGCAGGAACCCGTCCAGCGAGCTGACCGGCGAGCACATCAGTAGACCGCCGTCTGGAACACGCAATTAGGTCACTAATCAATTTTAACGGCCTCCTCCGAAGCAGGAGGTCCCAGGTTCGAATCCTGGTAAGGGCATTATATTATTTGGTAAGGGGTTATTTATAGAGATGCAACGGATAGTTGTTTGGCCGGATACCGGATATTCGGCCTGACCATCGGCGCATTTTTGAGTTTTTATATGTTTTCCGAGCCAAGCTCGATCTCCCAGATAACTTAAAAGAGGTAGCAATTTCCAGCAAAAGTAGGTTGAATAAAGAGCCATCTGTGAATAGCATCTGTCTAGGAATCCTCTTCCAGACCCCACATGCCTACGTCTATACGTCTCACTAGATGTCACTACAAACTTTCTTGTCAAGTGCAAGGGGACTGTCGTTGCAAGCTCGCAGGACGGTTAGCAGTGAGCGTTTTGAACAAAGCGCCATCTGTTGACTGATGTTTGTATCCTTAATTAATTATATTGAACTAGATGTCGCCACTTACTTTTGTTGTCGAGTGCGGGTGGTGTATGGTAACCGCTCATGGGCATCATACTGCCTTGCAGGGTGAGCGTATTGATGAATAAAGCGCCATCTATCGAGTAATATTTGAATCTTCATATTGAAACTAGACGTCGCTTCTTTTATTGTCAATTGCAGATGGTGAATAGTATTGTATGCGTTTAGGGTGATCGTGAACGTTTTGATTATAATGCCATCTATTGATTAAAGTTTGAATCATTGTATTTTTACTAACTTTTTTTGTCGAATGCGGGTGGTGAATGGTATCCGCTCATATGCATCATACCGCCCCGCAGGGTGGACTGTCTTTGCATAATGCATACTCTTAATTTAGTATTGAAGAATCAAACGCCATCTATTGAATGATTCCTAAATCTTAATATTGAAACTAGATGTCGCCACTTACTTTTATTGTCAAATGCCGAGGTGCTGTAGAGTGGGCTGGCATTGCTCTCAGAACTTTTAGCTGTAATGGATTTCAACTAAACTAATGTTTGAATATTTATATTTGAAATAGGTGTCTTAGGTGTCGCCACTTACTTTTTGTGCAGATGGTGAATTGTATACTCTCAGGACTGTTAGCTGTGAGCGTTTTGGTCATAGCGCCATCTGTTGAATAAGGTTTAAAGCTTGATATTTGACACTTACTTTTGTTGTCGAGTGCGGGTGGTGAATGGTATCCGTTCATAGGCATCATACCGCCCTGCATGGTGGGCTGGCATTGCATGCTCTCAGGGCTGTTGGCTGTAAACATATACATGTTATATAGATAATATAATCACATAGACTGGGCTGGCTTAAATCGGGTGCGATTAGGCCCCCCCCACATCTGGCGTCTTTCGAGCGTCGGCGTCTGTCGGCGTCGGTCCAGCGCTATGGAAAATGACGTCGCTGCGCAGTTGCGTCGACGCTGCGTCGACGTTGCGTCGACGTCGGCCATAGAATTGTAGACGCCGACGCACGAAAGACGCCAGATGTGGGGGGGCCCTTACATCGCAGGCAACACACGCGCGCGCTTAAATGCCGGTTCGTGCCGTGGCAGTCAAAATAATATTTTAACCGACTTCAAAAAAGGAGGTTCTCAATGCGATCCGTATGTTTTTCTATACAGTGTCTCTGTTGGCGTAACTTAAGAGGCTAACAAAGATACGTAACAAAAGAAATAATAAGAAAATATATTTCTTAAATACATTTACAACATTATGTTACAAGGCGATTAATAATATACGGACATATCGAATACAACATTAAGTAAATGGGCTTTTAATGAGACTTTGTGTAAGAAGTAGGAATGATATTAACTTCAATAAATTGCTCTGATAATTAGCTTAAGATAGTATATTATTATGTAAAACGTTCATAAGTGCTTGTTACTAGGCCTAAATGAATAAAGAATACATAATATTTTTGACTTTGACTTTGACTGTAGTTACCGTGTGGCGGCATGAGCGCAGCGTGCGGGGGGGAGTGCTGCTCCTCTTCCGCCCCGTCCACCACCATGTCGCTCATCTGCAACCAATTAGCTACAGTAGAACCTCAATTATCCGAATGCTATCTTAGTTTATACAAAGAGAATAGATAGTATAGAGGGCTATTGCCAAAGTAAATTTTGTAGTCACGGTACATTTACTGCCGTCTATCGACACACGATTAAAACTTAAAATAAAATTGAAAATGTATGAATTAATCAAAATATGTTTACGGATAAATTATTATTAATTTTTATTGTTCCATACTGACCCATGTTCATTCACTGATATGTGTTTAAATTGTTAAATATCAAACGGTGTCGTCAACGCCATCTAGCCGAGAATAGGCCAAAGGTGTGTGCGCCGTCTATTCGAGAATGACTTTTTCTTGATTTCCGAGGCACGTTTTTTTCTTAGACTTTATTTATCTTATACGGAGTTATACAGGGCGAAATCTGGGTCGTGATTCAAACCTATTGTACTTAACTCGGTAAATTAACGCGATGTTAGGTATAAAGTTAATTTTTAAATAATTGCAGCTATTCATTAATTAATCAACAATTTAAGTATCCCAGTTAAAAACACAAATTATGGTTACCTTACAATTACTGTTAAAACATATTTAATAAACAACTGATTAGATGAGTAAGAAATGTCAACCGTCACTGTTATGACAAAGTCAAAACTTTAAAATAAATAAAATCATTCAAAGATTGTACATTGAGTTCATTAATTCTGGTACATAATTTTAAAGATAATTAAGCAGAAAGATGCCCGCGGCATATCCGTTTTCAAATGTTGAGCGGTCTGACATGGTAATGTTTTATTACCAAGCACGTCGTGCTACCACTGCTCGGGATTTATTTCACCAAAGTTATCGATTGATATGTTGAGAAAAGTGGTGCCTGAATTACTGCGAGAAGTGCCGGAACATTACTTGCATAACCTACACTATCAACACGATGGTGCTCCGGCTCATTTTGAACACCGAGTACGCAATTACCTCGATGAACAGTTCCCCGGGACGTTGGATTGGCCGAGGCGGCGGCGGACCCGTGGCAAGGCCAAGGACCTGACGCTCTTGGATTTTTTTCTCTGGGGCGAAATCAAAAGATTGGTGTACCATCGAAGAGCTTTGTCAGCGAGATATTGGAGCATTTGAAAGTGTGAAAATGAATCACTTTGCTCTCGGCAGATTAAAAGATAACCTAAGAGGACGAGCCGAATTGTGTCGACAGCAAAACGGATCACACTTTGAGCAGCCCCTGAAGTATGTTTAAGTTGTGATCGTATTTGTTAAAAGCTTGTGGAGTCTCCGTCTCAGTGCTTGTAAATAATTTTAATAAAGTCTTTAAATTATTTTTAAACTTTTTAATTGCTTTTACACTGAATGTAAAACCGAAGATAAGTGTTATCAGTTAATGATCGTAAGTTACCACTACTTTCTTTTCGAGATTCTAGATGTTTGTCTTGTCAAGTTGTAGGGTGACCATGACCCTAAATAAGAAATTATTTTGTATTTTATTTTTGTATGTGCAAAAAAAATACAAATTAATGCACTCTAATCTACAGTGTTGTGTTCCTAATTAAGTGGCAAGTCTTATTTTTCTTTCTTGCTACACGACCCAGATTTCACCCTGTATATATCTCTGGTTTATACAACATGAAGTAAAAATATCCTCTAGCCGCCCAGACGTCGAAACGTGCCAAGTCAAATGCAATTTTGATTTGTCAAAATAAAGATTCAAATTGGAATGGAACGGGAGACCTTTTAATATGCCTCTGGGCGGCTAAAGGATATTAGGGATCGGACTGGTACCAAGGACGTCGCCACTCTTTCTAGAACGGCAAAGAATAGAGAAAACTTTCGCATGATGATCGCCGACATCCGATACGATATAATACCATAAGAAGATCTTAGTTTATCTGAATGTTATTATACGAAAGTTGCACAATGCCGCTGCGCATTGGAGTATCGAGCGTGTTGAAACAAGTTTTTTCTACTCGTCGACTATATGATTGAATTAAAACTTCGTATATCAAACTACGGAATAATAGTACATTATTGCAGAGGCCGGGAAAGGGCAATTCGTGGATGAGTTTCGATTTTGTCGGACGACGCGAAGCGGAGTCCGACAAAGAAGACGAATCCACGAATTGCTATTCCTGCCGAGGCATATATAGTGCTTTTCTCCAAACATGCGAGGAAATAAGCTAAAATAATTATTATTTAACCATCAAGCATCACTCAAATCAAACCTTCACATCCAAAATGTCAAAAACAATTTCCCTCTTTAATTCATTTTTAAAATTTAAAGTTACAAACTTATTCTGCCATTCAGTATTCGTTCATTCAATATAATTGTGCAATATAGTTGGTCAAACCAACTTTTCAGTCAGTAAGAACCAGGAAAACTATACCCAACCTTTTCTTTTGGGTGCTAGTACTAGTGTAAGACAAAGATAGTATGATTCTCTTTGTCTATGTTTGAAATGAGAAAGTCCTTTGACAAACTATATAAGCTTTATGAACACGGATGAGATTTAAAAAAAATATAAAAATAATCTTTGATTTTATTAAGCAGTATTCGCACGATCATACACGTGAAATGATAGCTGATCGGGTCGTGTAGAAGCGGCTCGCGGCAATAATAATTGGCCGTTTGCGTTTTTTATTATTAAAAAGTAAAAAACACTACAGTAATAAGTTATTACTGTAGTGTTTTTTACTTCCCGTCCGCTAGAACAGGACAGCGATAGTTTGATGTTTTTTAATTAGAGTTTGACATTAACGAAGAACTTCCCGTAGTATTTTTGCTACAGTAAGGTGAACATTTCCGAGCATATTGGAGAAAAAGGCTTTTTTATTTTTTTTATTTTATTTTTTATTTATATCAAACTGAAATCGCATACTTTTCAGTATAAAATCGAAATTGGGCAGAAGTATTATTTATTTCCCTTTTATTCCTCACAATTGTGATGAAAAACACTGTGGGTACAGGAATTACGAACTCGTGTTAGTTAAGTTCTCGCCTTCGGGCTTCAATTCACACTCGTTGTTAAATCCGTGTTTAGCGCCCTTAATATACAACGCATTATAGGCCCCGTGCATGAACTATAGGGGGCAGCATAGGAGCCGTCAGATTTTTGGCGCGAGGCGTAATTGTGTTGTTTATGCTTCCGATGTAGCGCCCACAAGATGACAGAACCTACTATGCACAAGGAAACGTATCGACGCGAACGGTAGATGGTAGTACTTTGGCAATGTACATGTGCACATATGTTTCCGAATCGAGGATGTTGCGGATGCAGATTCTTTGACATCCGCGGATGCGGATATTTAAAGGCTCACATCCGATTAGATACTTAGAAAACGTGAAATATTACATTTTTAGTATTTATTATAAAAAAAAAGAAACGTTTAGAATTTGAACAAGAATGTATGTAAGTTATACTTATTTAATAAACAGTAACTTGGCCAACTTTTCTGGATCTAGACGATTTCGTTATAGGTAATGACGAAATTACCTAGCACTTACGATGCCGCTAAGACGTTCCTGTACCGACTTGTTCGACATCCGCATCCGCATAAGCTCCGCATCGATTTTATGCGGATGCGGATACAGATGTAGATGTTGAAAATCATTTTGTTTGCAACATCCCCGTTTCCGATTCAGGCCACAAGATGGCAGACCCTCCAACGCGCACGGTCCCTGTAGTGTACCTGTCTGTCCGGCAGGCGGCGCGGCCAGGCGCGGCGCGGCGGCGACAGCACGGCGCCGGTCGGGGAGGGCGCTTCTTGCTTGAACACCGCCAGTGAGGGAAGCGACAGCAGCGCCTCACTGTACAAAAAGTTTCCATTTGTAAATAAATTAAAGGACAAGTTAAAATTACCGCCTCTATCGCTGTAATCTCGCTGGCTTTTGGAACACCGGTCTAGATTATATGTAAAACCTTTTTTTCGGAGAGGTGGGTAAACATTACGGCTCCTTTTCTTCGTTCTTGAATATAATTTAGTTTACAAACATAATCAGTGTACATGGTGTATCTGACCATGGGGCTTTAAATCCAGGGCTTGATTTTACTCGCTAAACTGAGCTACTTTTACTATGGGACCAACCCTAAAATCGGGGAAATTTTTTTGGCTTTTCCATAGAAAATGTCGACATCTGATCAGCCAAAATGTATGAAAAAGTAAAATTCTTTTTCGGGATTTCGGGGTTGGTGCCATAATAAAAGTAGCTCAGTTTAGCGAGTAGAATCGAGCCCTGGATTTAAAGCCCGATGGTCAGACACACACTGTATGTAAAACCTTTTTTTCGGAGAGGTGGGTAAACATTACGGTTCCTTTTCTTCGTTCTTAATATAGTTTTTTTTTAATTTAAATAATTTAATTTAGTTTACAAACATAGTCAGTATAGAGTCTACTAAAATACTTACTTCATAGACAATTCTCCGGGTAAATCCAAGTCGAGGTCGTTGACCTGCCAGCCTGGTGAGAGGTGCGAGGAGGACGAACTGGTCCCGCTCCCGCCCATATCGCCGACAGCCGCTGGAAGAAGATAGGTCTTATTACAATGGGGTACGGTTGGATTTGCAACAACATAGAATAATATTGGTGTCAGATGTAGATAGCGTGAACTTTGAACTTTAGTTCAGAATTTTTCACTAGATGGCGTTAGTTGGCCCACTATAGTTCTAGGTTGGATTTCAGATAATAACATGAAAGTTACTTGCGCTGATTTATTTCTTAAATAAGTATATAATCCTATTGTTTTTTAGTCTTATCATTATTAGTTCTACCCTTTTTTCCGTGAAGAAATACCGAAAAATACAGTTACTGGAATAGTTCTACGGTAACCGTGTTTCCAAAATATAAGGGTGGTATGTAATCCCAAATTTGGAGGAAGATAGTTGCGAATCTGAGCTACTAATGTTAGTTTTGTGAAGTCTAATTTTTTTCTTAAATGCGGTTACTTTGTCTTCAGTAAACCAAGTACAGTCGCCAACAGATATTACAGATATATCGGAGGAACATATACTTTAACGTCTTGATGATGGCTATGTCCATATATTTTTGAATGCTATGCTCGCTCGTAAGTATCTGACTCTACTTCTGTAATCGGGTACATTTCTCCAGGCGAATCAGACACTCAAACGACCAATCACAACTGAGCTAAGGTTTTTAAACCAGTAACTACTAGTACAAGCATTGCAAGATGTCTGCCCATTATCAGTAAACTTTGACCCCATTCCGATCCGGGAGTACTGAACTAGTTATAACTACTTACATGTCTATCTATATTCAAACGTATATTTATACATATATCTGATTAATTAACAACAAGATGATAAAAGAAAGTGGGCTTTACGGAGATGATTTTAGAGTAAGTTTCGGTATAAAGATGTTTGTTGAAATATATCAACTATATCAAGTTTGCAATACTTTAATTGGGAAACAAGTGTGTTATCAATTTAGTGATGTGTAAAAATAAGAGGTTTGCAGTAAACAGAGACGTTAAAGAATGATAATCTATATTTCGGCACAACATACACTATGCGTATGTGCGTGCTATGTCCCAGTCCAAGGTAAGTAAATACCTAAAGTAAATATTAGAGATGCCACGAATATACGGCAACTATACGGTATTCAGTCTATTCGGCCACTTTGCCGAATATTCGATATTCGTCCGAATGTCGCCTACTATTCGCCCGAATACCGAATATCTGTTGCACTTACCTAAAAAGAAAAAAATAACCGAAAACTAGGTATATTTAATAGTTAAAATGTATTCTTGGAAAGTAGTTAAATACGATGGCACGTTTTTGAGCATTTGTTGATTATAAAATATTTTATCATGAGTCTTATTTGATTGACTCTAATTACATTCATTAATTCTGTTCAACATAAATACACGGTGTAACATGAGTAAACCGAATAATTTTAACAGCGTATTCCAGGCGGCGTAGCACGGTGGCGTTTTTATCCCTTGTCACCATACCTGTCACGTTCTAACAAGGATGTAAGTGCGAAAGGGACGCGCATAGTGATAGTCGATAAAAATGGAACCGTGCTGCGCCCGCTGATCATATTTAGAGACAAAAATGGGACTATAAAATTTTTTTTAAAAACGCCTACTTTCAGAGATAATATTAATTTAAAAATCAACAAGTTTTTGGTGTTACATAATGTAAAAGGCCTTTTTGATGACAATGTTGCTGCTATGGGACGTAGTCTAAATATCCTTATTGATAGATGTCAAAAAGTGACAAGTAACACTTTGCAAAAAGAAGGTTTTACGAAAAAAAAATGTAAAAAAACAATTTTAAGTAACAAGTTTAATAATAACATTTATTGTTTATGTACAAATACATTCAAAAAATTGAAAAACAAAACAAAAAAAAATTATTTTTTGGCGAAATTGACCTAAACTCATATTACATTTTTTCCTTCTTTTGACCTCAGAAATGTCTGGTTAAAATTATTCGGTTTACTCATGTTACACCGTGTATATATATCTTAGCAAACGTTGCGCTTTGATGGCGAACAGTTTTCATAATAATTGTGTCTCAAAATCTTCGCATGTCATGCCGAATACAAGTCCCGCCTATGAAGTTAGACGGTGTTAGACGAGGCGAAGAAAAATCGGGTAGTCTTGTAGCGAAATGAAGCGAGAAGCTCAAGATCGATCTACATGGAGAGTCACTGTGGACGCCCTCTGCCCCATCTAGGGGACATAGGATCTTAAGTCAAGTCTATGAAGCTAGAGCAAGTAAGAGCACTTACTATAGGTATTGTAAGCGACGCTGGCGAACGCGTGCGCCCCGAACTCCGCGAGCCGGCGCCCCTCGCGCGCCTCCCGCGCCGCGTACTGGAGCACGGCAGCCGCCGAGACGCGCTCGGACGCCGCCGCCGTATCCTCCACCATATTGAAGAACTCCGTGATTACCGCTGTTATTTCCACTTCGCTTGCCAGCAACGATGTATTGCTTACACACAGCAACGATGTATTGCTTACACACAGCAACGATTTATTGCTTACACAGAGCAACGATGTATTGCTTTCACACAGCAACGATTTATTGCTTACAGCTATTGCCCTTTCACACGTATACAGAACTTCAACCTTCAGTAAGAGAGCCAAAAGTTATGCGATAGCGCGGTCACTTTGGTTTGTAGTTCTCCGTATTATCAATACGAAGGTATTATAGGTGGCGTCACTATGATCTTAATGTTTGTTTCTGAACTTATGAATCACTTTTTCCGTTGATCTTTCAAACCTCTTCTGCAGTTGGTGTTATTTTTTGAGTTAACCGGAGTAAGTGATGTCTTCACGAAGTTCTTGATAGATGGAGACACTTCTTGAGTGGTTTGATCGGATTACTAAAAGATGTCGCTGCCTTTTTATGAATAAGTCTAATCCTCAGACCCTTCATGTACATTCACGATAGTGATATATATCATTGAATTCTTAATGGTTGGCGTAAATTCATACGCAACTATTTGAATTGTAGTGCTGTTAATTCCTAGTTCTCAGTTTTAACGCCAGATGGCGCTGACATTAAATGGAGTATTCTTAGTATGCCAAGAGATGGTGCTTATTTATGGGTTGCGTGAATGCTATCTGACCAGTTGCCCGAATGTTCTGGTGGATGATGTTTGCTGGGCAACTGTATATCTCTTGGTGTTGGCGGATGGTTCGGGTCTCTTCTGAAGATGATTTTGCCACCACATGGAGAACTGTATTTTTAGTACCAGTACAGTTAAACTCTTATATCATCGGCCGGGCGAAACTAAACGTTGTTTAACCGTATTCGCGATTATAATAAACCTCGAGCTATTACTAAGATTTCGTTAGATAGCGTTAACTGTTCATAGTCGTGATTTCAGTTAGTTCTTCAATGTATTTTCCTGATTGTGATGTATAATTGCTGTGAATTCACTTCTAAAACTCAGCGACAAGTATAGTTCAGTTTCGGTTAGTAATTATTCTTCTTCGCAGTAGATGGCGTAGTTTTAAGTACTGGAACTTAAAAATAGATGTCGCTAATGTTGACTAGAGAACTTTCAGTCTTATAATACGCCTCGTTCTGAGTTTATTCAGTAGATGGCGTTAATTTTATAATATAAAGTCACTGTCACATAACCTGCATAACAGTCAGTATGTAAGGTTTCGATTTGCTCAAACTATTGTTCAATTTTCTTTCATAGCACACTTCTACCATTTTCTTCATGCGAGTGGGCAGTTAATGACTGTTTCACAATAATAATAACCAGTTAAATTAGTATTATAAAATAATTAAAATACAAGCGTGGTAACGTGGTTAACGATGTAAATAATTAAGGTATCAAATGACATTTCCAGTTAAGCAGTGACTACCAACAGTCGTATCATAAACTAGCGACCCGCCCCGGCATTGCACAGGTTAACAAATTATACACCTAAACCTTCCTCAAGAATCACTCTATTGACAGGTGAAAACCGCATGAAAATCCAGTCTAGTAGTTTTTGAGTTTATCGCGAACAAACACACAAACAGACAGACGCGGCGGGGGACTCTGTTTTATAAGGTGTAGTGACAGCATACGATACGCCATCTATCATTAAAAAATATGCGCAATATTGACTATGTGTTTAAGTGTTTAATATAATGTATAGTCTATGGTTATAACTAGTGGGGAACTAAAAAGATGATGGTGTTCGTAGTCAACCAAAATGTACTATTGTGGGCTAAAAATTCCTATTTCAGATTATAAGACTCTAATAATAAGCTTATAAGAATATCTCTTTCACCTCTTTCCTCAATACATCAGCGAACGTGAGATAGTGACGTAACGAAATAACAAACTACGAAGTGAATGTGACGATTCACGATACAAGATCGCCGGTTAGACAGTCCTAATATTACTGGGGTATTTGGTCCTATCAAAGAGAATTTGAAATAGAGCTTAGAGTTCCTGTCAAGGTAAATTATGAAACTACAGTACATTTTACTGCCATCTTTCGAAAAAAGTTTAAAACTGTTGGAACGCCATTTGACTTTGATTTGATCCTTATTCTTTCTCTGATATGTGTTAACATGTGAAATATGTATTAATATTAACGCATCTACTCGAGAGTAGGCTGAAGGTTGTGGCGCCATCGATCGAAAAGATTGCACCATACCTTTGTCCTAGTGTGAAAGAAAGAAGGATCTAAGTCGAATGGCGTTCCAACAGTTTTAATCTTCTGTCGAAATATGGCAGTAAATTTACATTGGCAATCCGCCTCTATACACTCTATTCTCTTTGGTCCTATTATTGTGTGTTTTTGGGCTGGCACAGTAGGCGTCTACAACACTACATACATCTACAAGAGAAATACAAAATATTAAATATATTAAAAACGGGTCACTCACGTATTTTAAGTCGAATAACGCTCAATATATTATAATATATATTATTATGCTTAAGTGGATGCCAGAAGAAGAGCGCGGACGCGGAAGGCCCAGACGGAGATGGCGGGATGACCTAGACACCTTTCTCAGTAACTGGCCAGAGCAGGCGCTATGTCGGGAGTCGTGGAAGACAAGGGGAGGGGCCTTTGCCCAGCAGTGGGACACCTTAATAGGCTAGCAAAAAAAAATAAAAAATATGCTTAATATATTTAGGCCCACTTGCACCATTCTACTAAACCGGGATTAAGCGGTTAAACCGTTAACGTAGTGTCAAATTGTACTGGTAACCATGGTAACGCCAAGTTTAACCGGTTAACCCCGGGTTAGTGGAATGGTGCAAGTGGGCCTTAATATGTCTGTGTCTCACGGAAGTTTTGTTTTCAAATACAAAATAATATAATTTATCCAAGAATCTACAACACTGTCCCTATTCCAACATTTGACCCAATTTCACACAAACGTCCAGATTGAGATTTACTTTAGAGAATGACACCCGCAAATTGGATTTGTCCGTCTGTCTGACTATTCAGCCTAATGTGGATCAAGGCCGATCGAGTTGTGCTGAATAAGTAACTTGGGTGTGAAGGTATGCAAAATACTGAGTCTGTTCAATCGTGGGTGTGGCCTGTAATACGACCAGAAAAGTCTGCACTCCTCAAACTGGCCAACATTTATTCAGCGGCTTTTAAAAACAACTTGTATTTTGATTTCTAGTACACGTTAAAGTTTATTCTAATACGCAATGTATTGCGAATTTTGTTATGTTTAAGGCGTGACAAGCAACGTCAATCTGATAATGGCGTACATTGAAGATAATATTTAATGTGTATGAAAAATATGGCGCCTGAAGACTTCATAATTTTTAAAAGTTATTGAACAAAAGTGTCACCGTTTGAGGAGTATAATCTTTGTTTTAATTATTTGCTCGTGTTACAGGCCACACCCGGTTAAGTCATATTGATTTCGGTTTCATGATTGAACATAAGAATCATATGATTTGATCATATCGAATTCAATTTGACTGATATGTAACTTCATCATCAAATTCGTAATCAAGTTGATGGGTGATGAGATTAAGTATAATGTTTCCATTTTCAATCTTAGTTTCATTCTAACTAATATTTCCCAACTCTGGCTGGGTTAGGGTATATTTAGGCAAAGGCGTAAACAGTTTTGTTAATTACACTAGACTTATATCGACCAGGACATATCCCGTGATTACCTTTTGTATTGTTTTCGAGCTCGATATTTCCACGCAGTTAGATACATGCATCTTGTTCACAGCCCACGGGTAATATATATATATATAAATGATGATAGCGTCGAATAACGCCAATATCGGGAGCTTGAAAACAATACAAAAGGTAATCACGGTTCGTCATATCCCGGTCGATATAAGTCTAATAGCTAATTCCTTTTAATATTCAATTAAATAATTAAACCTTTGTTTCAATGAAATAAAACTATCAAAACAAAACGGATTATTACGCGTATATTGAATGTATCTATTACTACATCCCGACGTTTCGAACCCTTTACAGCTGGTTTCAAATTATATTTTGAATTTTTAGGTACTTATTTAAATAAAACTAAACAAAATCTACCCTCAAACGGCTTCTTAAGCCAGTTGAAGGTAGATGAAAACATTACATGATCAAATAATGTAGGTTAAAGTCAGGTAGTTCAGTGACAGATGCAGGCGGTTTTGTATTTGGTTGGTTAACCAATAAATGTTATAACTACCCGAAAATGTAAAAATTTTTTGTTTACTCTTATTTAAAATACCTAAAGATATATAGTCAAAAACAGAATGATAAATGAATACCTCCCACTTGTGAATTGCATAACATTTCTGCTAAATTATTTACTTTACATTACCGAACTGGCATCAACAATGATTATGAGTATTACGATTGCGCGATAACTCGAGACACGCGTGATAAAATGTAGATAGCGAGGAGCAAAGATTAGGCTAGACTCGGGTATTTTCGTGTGCATTGTGGAAATGCGGAATTGCAGTATCGGTACAGAATAAGTAAAATATTTCATCCGTACTAATATTATATTACTAATATTGTGGGAACCCGAAAACTCAAATCGGGGATCTGTGGTAGACCTTGCCGGCGATGGCGGGATGAACTGGGAGCCGAATTTTGGATTTCGTCCGCTCGATTTTGCGTATGGGCGGCATCAACTACCAGGCATTTAAATTCTACTACATAATAGAATTGAAAATGAGTGGTCAATACCAGTTTCCCAAATCCTGTACTCCTTCTTGGAGTGGCCAGACATAGCACTGGACAGAGATGACAGATATCTGTGAAAATGGGGGGGGGGAGGCCTTTGCCCAGTAGAGGGACACGACAGACTCCAAATTAATAATAATAATAACTTATAAAAATTTAACTTTAACTTTAGAATCTCGTAAAGGCCGAGAAGGACAAGTTCAGCAAGTACCTAGACTTAGCTCATGAGATTACCGCCATGTGGGATGTTGACTCGACGATCATTGTTCCGATAGCCGTGTCAGCGAACGGTCTCATAGCGAAGAGTCTCGACCAACACCTAGACATACTCTCGCTGGATGGTTGGATCAAGGGTCAGATGCAGAAGGTGGTAATTTTGGACACGGTGCGTATAGTACGTCGGTTCCTCACTGTGCGGCCCTGACCACCGGCAGCTTGGGCCCTGCCCCGCTGCCGGCGGCACCCTAGGTTAGGTTTTTTATAATGTGTTTTATGTATTTTTTATTGTTTTGTAAGTGTTTTTTTTATATTTTACTTTTATATTCATATTATAAATAACCTAACTTAAGACGAAAAATAAATAAACAAAATAATAAGTGCGAAAGTAACTTTGTCTGTCTGTTGCCTCTTCACGCTTAATGGCCTGTGCACACCGGCTGCGTGTGCGTGACGTGCACGTGCGTGTGCGGCGTTGTAGTAGACAGATCCTTATGAGAGATGGCACACCGCTTGCGTGACGTGTGCGTGTGCGGCTCCAACATTTTAGCGCACGCACACGCGCACGTCACGCACATGCAAGCCGGTGTGGCTCGGCCTTAAACCGATGAAACGATTTATAATTATGTTTGTATGAAGATAGTTTGATACCTACTACTACTACAATAGGCGTGTTTGGTCTTCATATAAATATTTTATGTAATTTTGAACTTTTTCGTGATGTTGTTATTTTTAAGGATTATTAACACCAAGAGTCGTGCCTCCATAACGTAACAAAATACGCTTTAAATATATCCTTATCCCAACAGCAATATATTTAACTATTTGTCTACCTTATCACCTTGCAATAAGACTCAAAATGCATAGAAGTATGTCGTTAGTACCCGGCTGCTACAGATCAGATGTATCGGAGCGACCGAGGTGTTCAAAATCTAAACACACACACTAGCGCCTTGAGAATAGAGGCGTGTTTAGATACTTGTGAGCGCATTGACCGCTCAGATATATGTGACGGCGAACTGTACAATCCAAGTTGACAACAAGTTTACACAATCCATAATTTGCCAGCAGTTAGCAATATCGCGCGAAATAGAATGGAGTTACGTCAATCCGATAATTTTTAAATTGATGTACAATTGTACAGTCCCCATCAGATATATCTGAGAGCCCGAGGTGCTCTATAATATCTGAACACGAACTCTAGCGCCTTGACAATAGAGGCGTGTTTAAATATTTGTGAGCACCTTGGCTGCCTCGATATTTTTGATGGCGACTGTTTGTACAATATATATAGGTAGTGTGAAGTGTTAGAACATTCACTTAGCATGTCAAATACGCGTGAGGGTGTGGCGAAATTGAATCGATACTCGTGTTAGATGGCAAGTAATGAAAATATTATTTAATCTCGAATCATTGAACATTAAATTTTCTGGAACAATTGGCCTAGCACCCATATTACAAACTTTGCTTAGTTTAGGGCTAGGTTGATCTGTGTAAGATGTCCCCTTATATTTATTTTCACCACACCAGCCCGGAAAGGCTTACTTTGCACTTCAAAAACTGATAGCAAAGTTGCATTTTATTCACATGAGAGGCAAAGTAATCAAATGCAAATTTTGAGTTGTTTTCTTATGTTTGCTGGCAGAATTGACTTTTAAATGATGATTTTGGGTGATTAATATTTAATAACATTCATTTGGATTTGATTTGGTTTGATTTTATTTGATATTTTACATTTAATATTTGCTTCGGGTTGGTGTGGTGAATTTTTTTGTGTTTCACTCGGGGGCAAATTTTCTTTAACCCTCGTGCTTTGAAACCCTCGCAACGCTCAAGAATCCATTTTTCGATTTCGATTCAATTATGGATTCTTTCGCTTGCTCGGGTATCAATATTAGCACGAGCGGTTAAACAACAACTTTGCCCCCTTGTAAAACAAATAACTATTAAGTAGGACCGAGAAAAGTGGCGCTGTCCTGCGTCGGAGGCCAAATCTCATTTTGTGTCACAGAGCCAAAGGAAAAAGTAGGTATTTTTATCTCACTACGGCAAATCCAAAGGGAAGGGACATGATCATGAATTTAGCATACTGCTTGAATCACAGAATAACTAATAGTACTCTTGAACCTTGTTTTTCTACCGAACGATTTCCACAGACCCTAATAAGAAAATAGTTCTTAAGACGAAACAGGAGCTGAGTTTTAAATATTTTAGGTAAATATACCCGTCTCGCTAACGGAAGCGGCTCATAAAACTAGTGCGATAAGGACAAGGCGAAAAATCCTGCGTAAGAATCTCAAAAATCGAGGTTTCGTACTCGACTGTTTCCTCCTCCAAAACTTAACCAATCGTAACCAAATTTGGAAATCTAAATGATTATGAAATTATCTGTGTCGGAACGTTTTGCTTTTTTGGCTAATTGATATCGGTTTTGAATACTACGCCTCTCATTGCGGCATAGTCAATGAGGCCATTATGGCCATTTTTGAAGGGCTCTCGCGCCTTAAAAAACAAAAATATAAAAAAAAGCAAAACGGTCCCACACAGACATTGACAATATTAATCTGTGTTGAAAAAATCATTGCTCTAGCATCAAAACCCACGGAGGAAACAGTCGAGTACGTTTGTATGGAGAATGACCGCTGCTGTTGGCTCTTAATTGAAAATTTCTAGAAAAATAGACAGAATTATTTCTTTTCTTTTCTAGAATCGTTCGAGTGTGTCCATAAATACTACCATATTATATGTAGTCATGATGTTTACAGATTTGAGATCACGGGTCACAGTCCCATTGCTAGTTAGCAACCACAGAATGACCACTTTAACTCTGACCTCCGAGTACATACACATATTACAAGTCTGGGGGTCAAGATATTTATAGTTATAAGATTAAAATGTTTTTTGAATTGCGGTTTTGACCTCGCGCGTGGCTGATAATGGTCACCTATCGATATTTACACTTTTAGATACAAATGTCAAATCGTCTCGACCCCGACTGTAGTTATTATGAATGATTTTACTTTAATTGAGTAGGTAAAGTAATAATTAACAATAGTTATTTACGATACAAGTGTGGAAAGCAAACAAATGCAGACATTGTAAACGAGCCAATGCGCGTGTTTTACAACTAATGAAACTCTGGGCAAAGAATAAGTAATAGTACTACCGTACAGAAAGGACACTTACTACAACTACACAGCAATTAAAGTATTTAACCATCTACCAGATGAAATTAAAGAATCTGAAGACCTGCGAGTATTCTCAAAGCTTAAAAGTTATCTGGCTACAAGACCATTTTACAGTCTCGATGAATATTTTGCTAAATTATATGACTAATTACTGCTCTTGTCATTTAATAAAATATAATTATATAGTTTTTTAAATTTTAAATTTTTAAATATGTCATTTTTAGGTTAGTTAGGGCATTTATCAGCCTTTTGGCAATTTATGTTATTCTGAATTTCATTTTGAATGTTATGCATGATTTAGGCTTAGTTTATTTTATTGTATGCAATTTTGCATGATACTTGTATCTTATGAAGCAAATAATGAACAAACAAACAAACAAACAAAATCGAAGTTAGACAGCGATTCAGGGACGTATAATGATATCCCTTTCTAACTTATAGCGGCTATTAAGAGTTGTCAAAATTCAAGCCATTATTTTATCTGTGGTGCGCACGCAAATGGACGTCAAGTCGTGTCAACCCTAATAATTGCTCGGAGCAATGCTGAGATTGCTGAGCCGAGCGGAGTCGAGTTTGCCTGGAGTCAGGAGTGTGTCACTGCTTTGGGTTCATCCACATATTACGTCACTGCCACAGGAGGGGTTCATGCCAAGTGTGAGTACGTAACCACGTATTAACGACCTACTGCCGTATTCGAACTTCAAGATATTCACAAGAGACGACACGTACTAGATCCATTCTAGATAAGTTGTAGTTTAGATATCAACTAGTTCTCTTTTGCAGCGCAATTCGGGCAACCAATGTCACTTTTACGTTAGATAGAGTAAGATATCTATTAGATGTGAATTGGATCTCTAACAATCCTGTGGAAATCGTTCAATAGTATCTCCAGAATCGCGCAAATGTCAAATTTGACAGGTTAGATCTTAACCACTCACATGCTTTTGGTAACTGTAGCTACCAGCTGTCACCCTTATTTTATTATAATAATAGAGGTCACTGAAAAATATCAAGCATGTGACATATCGTTATCGTATCTTGGTGATGTCTAAAAGATATCTAATAGATGTCTATTTCTTATATTTTTCCTGTGAAAAAGTGTGACAAGGGGGGAGTGGGGGGTCTAATAAATCTAAATTTCGCATGATGTAATTAATGAAATTTTCCGTAATTTCCGTATCCATGTGGATCCATACAAAGAACTTTCAGAGCAAATGCATATAAGTAAATATTGTTTATTAATAATACCTACTATGATGTCAGAAGTAAAGAAAACAGTTTGCTTAAACATTATCGTTTCTTAGGTCATTATCATTAGGAACATAAATACAAATGTACTGACAACCTACCATGTTAAGTACGGTTCGTACAGTCATCAGATATATATCGGAGCGGCCAAGGAGCTCACAAATATCTGAACACGCCTCTATTCTCAAGGCGTTAGAGTGCGTGTTCAGATATTTTTGAGTAGCTTGGTCGCTCCTATATATCTGTAAAACTGATAAACTAAATTCTTTATGTATAAACTAAAGTTACTTAGGTAAGGTGTATTCGGGTAATACCGAATGTCGGATAATTCCGACATTCAGATGAAAATCACCCTTAATTCCATCATAATAAAAGTCTCTTTTCGGAATTACCCGAGTAAACCTTACCTACTTATTCGACTTTAAATAAGTGTCTAAAATAGTTTGCGTAAGACAAAGACAGTATGATACTCTCTGTCTATGTTTGAAATGAGACAGTCCTGGGCCAAACTACATGTACAGTGCATAGATTCTGTCATTCGTGAACTCTGAAGTGAAAAATAATCAGACTAAATTCTGTTTTGATAGACTATTTCCTTAATCTCAATAATCAGAGCACTATTGTAATAACGAACATTACAATATACAAGTCATAAATAAATATTGCCTGTAGTATAATATCCTAACAGCTGGCAACGTTGCTAAGTCAACTTAAAAACAAAGTTATACCTTGCTCATATTACTTTACTAAATCAGCATTGATATGCCACTGTTGGTTTCTTAAAATCCAGATATGTCACTTGATACCATAAACATTACCACGCTTATATTAAAGTCACAAACACTGGCACTTAAAAACACAGTCAGTAACAGCAACAGACGTTAAAAAAGAAAAAGAAAAAACAAAACACTCGCGCAAAGACAATTCGCAAACTTTTTAAACGTCCGATTCGAAGACGCGACGCCGACAACTGTATCGCACGAGTTTATAATTTTGTCACCTCGTTTATTAATTTTATCGGCAAAGATAAGTTAATAGGAAAGCGTGGACCGGTTATGTTATCTTGCCTGCGAGCACGAGCGCTCTGAGAAGCTATCTTGTGTGATAACGACTTTAATGACAACTAATAATAATGACATTTAAATCATCATCTTCCTCGCACTATCCCGGCTTTTTGTCACTGCTCATAGGAGCCATAAGACTCATAAGAGTCAGGAATATCGACTGATCACGCCCACATTTTTCAATTTTGTCGCTTTTTTTGACAACATTGGTTTGCCAGGTTATATATAGAAAATAGGTAAGTGCAATTTTGAAGTTTGTGTAAATTCATCATAATTCGACTAGGCTTCATTAAAATCTCTCTGCTATTGTACAAAAATAACAATACGATAAGCCAGAATCTGTACATATTTGGTTGGGCAATCCAACTGTCAGTTGAGTATACTTGTATATCTGCGAAAGTTTACGTGTCATAACGTTTCCAAGCTGTCCCTTCTGTAGTCCAAATTAAAGATGATATAAATGTCACATACTAAATTTGTTCCTAATTGATTCCACTAATTTGACCATCACGCGTTCCACGCATGAGTACCCCAATTTATCACTAAACCATATCTCGTCGCTGTAAGGTCCAAAATTGGACAGAAATTATTTTCATTGGCAAGTCGCGTCTGCGCAAACTCTTTGACAATCTCTCCTGATTGGTGGAGTCGTATCAACAACGCTCAGCGTAAAACGAAGCGTGCAGATGTACTGACGTCACCTATCGTAGAAACTATTATTATTTACATTGAAATTTCAACTCTGTTTCCGAGGTAATAAGTGTCATTGTGTTTGGTTTCCTTCGATTGTACAAATAAAGAATGATTATTAAATAGGAGCTAACCCTATTGTCATTAGATATATAAAATGTTAGGCATTTTGGTTTCACGGCGAGTGTTCAGGTAGCAAGAGTATTTATTTATTTATTTATTTATTTAAAGTACGACTTAATGTCGCTATAGGCATTTTCTACCAGTCAATCATAGGGCGAAACAGAAAAGCGTCCATGTGGGTGCACTGCACACTGCACCCGGTGCAGTGAGAAATAAACAGAAAAAAAAACGATTTATATGGAGTTTGTTTACGATTATATTTACCTCCAATTTGTTCAAAGATTTTTGTCGGGTAGTCACACAAATCTCTGCTTTGACAATGAGTTTGTACATGCTTTGCCTTGCTGCCGCCTTGAGAGCAGCGAGACTGTTTGACGCGGCCCCAAAAAACCGACCGCAATCAGGGAACGGCGAGACGAGACAAGACGGTGTACAGCCGACATATGATATGATGTCAAAAAATTACTTGTAGAGCTGTTTCCCACTGACGTCACGTATTTTGCGGGTATACGGTTTTTTGCAGGATCCCGTTTTAGTCGTATACGAGCTAATATAGTAACTTTCACACGAAGATCCTGCATGCATACTACAGAAAACTGGATCCTGCAAAAAACCGTACCCGCAAAAAACTGGACGTCAGTGGGAAACAGCACTTAGTTAAGAAAAAAACCGGACAAGTGCGAGTCAATGTGTTACCCCCGGCTACACACGTTAACTATAAATCGTAGCGATTAATCTGTGCAGTCCGATTTGCGCAGTTTTATCTACCGTGTGTATGACAAATCGTTACGATAATCGACAACGATTTGTCATACACACGGTAGCAGGGGTGCGAAACTCCTGAGATCGGTCAAACTCGGCTCCGTTCGGCTCAGCATTGCTCCGAGCAATTATTAGGGTTGGCACCACTTGACTTCCTTTTGCGTGCACGACCACAGATAAGATAATCACTTGATTTTTGACAACCCTAAATAGCCGAAAGGGATAGTGCCATATATTAGAAAGGGATAGCATGATTCGACCCTGAACCGCTGTCAAACTTCGTTTTTGTAGGAAGTTTCCTTTCTGTACGGCAGTACTGTTACTTATTCTGTGACGGTAGATAAAACTGCGCAAATCGGACTGCACAGATTAATCGCTACGATTTATAGTTATGTACGTGTGTAGCCGGCATTAATGTGTCTTCACGTGACTTCTAGAATCTTCCTGGGTAAGGTTACCTGCAGGGTAATTGACTAATTGTACAATTCGCGAGTCCGGCGAGTAATGGGTTGGATAACATCCTTCCTGCCATCATAAGGGCTGGCAGGATGACCCATCGTTATATAGTGTTACAGTACTTACCTACTAATATAGGCCCCGTACATAAACTACAGGAATTACGAACTCGTGTTAATTAAGTTCTCGCCTTGAGGCTTCAATTCACACTCGTTGTTAAATTCGTGTTTAGCGCCCTTAATATACAACGCATTATAGGCCCCGTGCATGAACTATAGGGGGCAGCATAGGAGCCGTCAGACTTTTGGCGCGAGGCGTAAATGTGTCGTTTATGCTTCCGATGTAGCCCACAAGATGGCAGAACCTGCTATGCACAAGGAAACGTACCAACGAGAACGGTCGATGGTAGCACTTGTTTTGGCAATGTACATGTGCACATATGTTTCCGATTCAGGCCACAAGATGGCAAAGGTCTCCAACGCACACAGTCCCTATATTTGATATCTTTGACGTATCTTGCAACATTACTTGTATATATGTATTATTAACGAAATACAATTTCATAAATTAAGAACCTGCTCTGAAATCCAACCCAGAATAGGTATTTGATTATTTTTAGGTACTTACATAAGTATGTAATACCACTAATACCAAGAGAAGCAGAAATACAGAGACCATAGGTAATTAGGTATATATGGATACCTACTTAGTAAATATAACTACCGCAAGTACAGCATAAAGCATATACTTAGGTATCAATATATCATAGACATTCGACTATCATTATACTTTTAAAAATAAATTTCTACAGTCGGACCAAGCTAGCTCTGCAGAAATTTTGCGGTGCACATGACGTTTAATGTGACAATTGCATAGGTACTTTATCACTACCAAATCTGTGCAAAGTTAACGTGGATTTCAGCAAAGGTTTTTGTTGAATTTCATCTTAATTGGTTCTAATCACAACTAAAAAAGGAAAAGTAATTCAACTTACCCATAATTTTCTTCGGCGGCACCTTCCTCTGCTCCTTCTCCTCCCCCTCCTCCCGCCGCATCATCTTCCCCCCCTCCACCTGCTGCCACTTCCTCTTCCGCCCCTCTCTCTCCTCCAAATACATCCCAATCTCCTCTCCCTGTCCCACCAGCCGTACCGAGCTCTCCCAAGTGTACGGATCACCTTTCCGTCCGTATTCCGTATAGTCCTTCTCTATATATATGGATGATTCCATCACTGAGTCATCACTACACTATAAAGTCACTTGATGATGATGAGATGATGATGATGATTAGAAACAAAAGTCTTTAAAAGAGGACAAAGAAAGAGTTGTACAGCTTTTTAATCCCTGTAGTTTCTCGTTGACGGTGGCTTTGAAGAAGTTCGTTTTCGATCTTCAAGAGCATGTTGGTATTGGAGCGGCAGAGGTGGTACTGTATGTGGGGTTCGAGGGGGGAGGACTTGGTGGTGAAGCGGTTGCCGGTCAGATAGGTTGGCTGGCAGGTGTGGGGGGCCATGGGGTTCGTGGTATGCTGGCTTTGATGGCACCGATGGCGGTACTACGGCTCCTGCGAACAATGGAAGGTGTTAGAATAGGGTTTTTTTTATTATTATGAATTGGCTTACTCATGGCCACAGACTAGCCGAGGCGTAGACGTGGCCTACGATGTAGCGAACTCGCCCAGAAGGTGCCTGTTCACTCTTGATTTGAAGGTTGCTGGGTTATAAGAACACGGAAATATAGACGCCGGCAAGGAATTCCATTGCTTGGTAGTGCGCATAAGGAAAGTGGAAGCAAAGCGCTTCGTGCGAATTGGTGGAATATCTACCAAGTAAGGATGGAAACCGGCCGTGCGTCAAAAAGTCCGATGGTAGAATGGGGACGGTGGAATAAGCTCGTGTAGCTCGTGTGTCGTTTGACTACTATAGACCGACCGCTTAAATGAGTTCTCGCCTGCGCGGTACGGGGGCGACGGGGTAGGACGAGTAAGCCGCGGGTCACTTCACACTTGTATTATAAATGAATTCTTACTTTTGAACAATCACTTGCGCACAAGCAAACTGTTGCTAATATCACAATAGTTATGACTCGACGCACCTGTGGTAAGCTAGTCGGACATTTGATACGTTTGTATCATCAGATATTAAGATATAGAACTATAGGGTCATAGATTATAACATGACCATTAGCAGACGCGATATTAAAATAACTTGTGGCCCTAATCCAGAGTTTCTCAAATCTATGGCCCCAATTAAAAAATTTTAATAACATCTTATTTTTGAAAAATCACTTGCGCACAAGCAAACTCTTGCCTATATCACAATAGTGTGGCTTGATGCACCTGTGGTAAGCTAGTCGGACATTTGATATACATATTTGTATCATCAGATATTAAGATATAGAACTATAGGGTCATAGATTATACCATGACATGGTTGACTGGTAGAGAATGCCTTAAGGCGTTAAGTCCGCCAATTGTACTCTTTTTTTGTAAATTTGTGCAATAAAGTTTAAATAAATAAATAAATAAACATGACCATTAGCAGACGCGATATTAAAAGAAGTTGGCAAAAACAAAAACTCTGGATTATGTCCACATAATCCAGATCGCATTGGTGGCCGAGTGGATATGACCTCTGACTTTCAGTCTGGAGGTCGCGGGTTCAAATCCTGGCGCGTACCTATGAGTTTTTCGGAACTTATGTACGAAATATCATTTGATATTTACCACTAGCTTTTCGGTGAAGGAAAACATCGTGAGGAAACCTGCATACATCTGCGAAGAAATTCAAAGGTGTATGTGAAGTCCCCAATCCGCATTGGGCTAGCGTAGGGACTGAGCCCAAGCCCTCTCGTGCATGAGAGGAGGCCTGTGCTCAGCAGTGGGACGTATATAGGCTGAAATTATGATGATGATGAATCCAGAATTTCTCAAACTTATGGCCCCAATTAAAATAATTTTAATAAAATCTTATTTTTCTACAATCACTCGCGCACAAGCAAATGTGCATTAGAAGGCATTGAGAGAACCCGAAGCAAATATTAAATATAAAATATCAAACAAAATCATACCAAATGAAATCCAAATGAATGTTATTAAATATTTATCATCCAAAATCATCATTTAAAAGTCAAGAAATTGGAGGGTAGACCTAGAATACGAGCGGTTTGGCTCTGCGAGTTTTAATCTGTTATAAATAGTTTTACGCATATAAACACGATAATTATGTGATACGGAGTGTGACAATATAACAAATATTCACGGTTAATGTTCGCGTTGTGATTGCAGTGCAGTTTTAGGCAAAAATACGACATTGTTATTTCGTCGTAGTCAAAGTGACCGTTAACAAAGGCCGGTTGCTAAGTCATGGCGAACAAAGTGTGTCATAATTGTGAGGCCAAATCTGTAACTAAATCTACAGGACGTACTTGTGATGTGGCTACTTGCCATCTAAGCTATCATTATCGGTGTTTGGACCTAAGCGAAGAGCAAATAAAGGACTTAAAAAAACTGAAGATCGCTTGGACGTGTCCAAGGTGTATGCAGAACAGCTTGTTGGACAATAGCATGGACTCTCAGGCGAGTCAGGCGGCATCAAAAGGACCCAAATCATCATCGTCACCTTCAGCTGGACGCACGCACACTACACTGCAGGCGTCAATCCAAGACCTTGTGCAAAGCAATAACGAGATACTAAAACGTCTGTCGGCAATTGAAAAAAATACAGCCGAAATGAAGGTATTACATCAGCAGGTTAAGGAACTTCAAAACCAGCACGAAGAAGACCAGCGTAGGATCGCGGAGCTGGAGGCGCGCCTGGAGCAGGCGGACGACCAGGCTCGCGACTGCGCTGTGGAGATCCGTGGTGTTCCGGTAACGGAGAACGAGGACTTATACGAGCGTGTGCAGCAACTGGGAGCTGCGGTCGGAACCACCCTGGTGCGAGAGGACCTATCCATCTGTAGGCGTACGCGCGTCGTTAATGTAGCCGGTAAGGCGCAGCAGTCGTCTCAGCCCATAGTTGTCAGATTTGTACATAAGAGGAAGCGAGACCAGTTCCTGCGTAGTGCACGTACCGATAAAGCGAATCCCTTGACATCTGCAGCGATACTTGGGTACCAAGGAGCACTAAGGAATACTCGTATATACGTGAATGAGTACTTATCAAGCGCCAAGAAAAACCTACTATATATGGTGAAACAGCATTACAAAAACCAGCTAAACTATGCGTATGTGTGGGTGCAGGACGGGAAAATTATGATACGCAAAGACGGCAGCTCACCTATTATAGGTATCAAGACGGAAAATGAATTTCAGAGCTTAGTGAGTAAAGTGCGTTGAACAATAATAATAGTAAGTAATTATCTTGTTTTTCTTTCCAAGGACCGTAAACTTCCATATTTGTATTAAGTATATTTGGATTAGTTTAGGCAAAATAACAACAATGCATGGTTTGTTTACAAATCATTACTATCGAATGTTTAACTTAGTTTTTTCTAGCCTGTCAATACTGAATAGTGTTACTGCACCATCAGTTACTTATATACAATATTACATACTATACATACTGTGTGACCTAAGCCATCTGGAAATTAACTATTTAAACTCAAACATCTTGCATACAAAATTATACATCTTAATGATCATAGCCTTAAATAACGGATATTTTGAGGTTTTCATAATATTTACTTGTATACTTATAGCGCAAGCAAGTTTTTGTGTTCTCCTACATTTATTACTGACTATGTTATTTTTAGAATTTAGTTTTTATAATGATAATCTCAGGAATATAAAATGGTTATCTCTTAACACTTGCCTATTGTTTATGACTAATACTCGGCTTGTTCTAAATGTCTATGTTTTGTTGAATATTCTAAGCATATCTCTGATTGAACGCATTCCTTAGGAACATGGGTACGTTGCATAAACTGTCTTTGGGTCTTTATAATGTAAGGAGTCTAAATACGGAATTCGATAATATTACATCAACACTAACGGCAGAAAATTTGGATGTGCTAGCGTTAAACGAGACTTGGGCGGGTGACAATTTGTTATCATATGACATTCCAGGGTACCAGCTGATACATAAGCGGCGTGAGGGGGGACGGCGCGGCGGAGGGGTGGGGTTTTATGTGCGCGCACGGCTTGCCGTGCGCCCGCTGGCACTGCCTACCGCCGCCGCGGGTCTCGAGCAGCTGTGGCTCCATCTCACGGTGGCGAGGCACACGTGCGTTATAGGTACAGCGTACCGGCCGCCACAAGTACCCGTGGACGCGGCGCTTGGCTCGGTGGCCGATGTGTTAATGGAGTACCTACCAACCGTGGATTATGTGTTTTTCCTTAGCGATTTCAATATCGATTTATTAACTAATAGTCGTAAAATCGACAATTTATGTAGTCAATTTGGATTAAGCCAGTTAGTAACCACTCCTACTCGGATTACTACAGAGTCACGTACATTGCTGGACATATTATTGACGAACGCCTATAGTCTCTGTAAACAAACAACTGTGCGTCATAATCCCGTTATTAGCGACCACGGATTGGTAATATCGCGGTTCAATATTCCAATATTAAGGCCACTTTCGCGAATAATAACTTATAGAAAACTGGATTGTGTAAACCGAGAATCTTTCGAACATGACCTAAATGTAGTTGACTGGGAACATATCGTGTATGAAAACTCGATAGATAAAAAAGTACATGGTTTCGTTAATATGATATTGCAGTTGTGGGATCGCCATGCGCCGGTAGTCTCGCGGCGGGCGGGAGCGGCGCCGCGGCCCTGGCTCACTGGCACCGTGCGCCGCGCCATGCTGCTGCGCGAGCGAGCCGGCGCGCGCGCTGCCGCCCAGCCGCGCGACTCCGCCGCGCACTGCTACTACCGCCAGCTGAGGAACCAAGTCACCGAGATGGTGAGAGCGGAGAAGCAGGCGGCGTTCACACGTGAGATTAACTCGCATATTACTAACTCAAAAAGAATGTGGAACGGCGTGCGGAAATGCATAGCTACCAAAAAGGCTAGTAACGAAATACCCCAGTTTCTCAACGATCCAGACAAGATAAACAGCAGTTTTCTTAAGCTGCCGCCTACTTCGCCAGTACCTAAACATCTGTTAGAACATTTTGCATTGTCGGACGGCGCGAGTGGTGGTAAGTTTACATTCAAGGATATTGACGAGAAGGAGCTGCTGAAGATCATGGGGACTATAAAAACTAACGCCGAGGGAACAGATGCTATTTCCATAGACATGCTAAAGCTCACAATGCCCAGAACTATTCCAGTGCTTCTCCATATTATTAACACTTGTCTGCTTGAGGGTTGTTTTCCTACTGGTTGGAAGGAAGCGGTCGTCACACCACTGCCAAAAAAAGATCAAGTTAATGACTACCGCGATCTCCGACCAATTAGCATCCTACCAGCTATGTCGAAAATATTAGAGAAGGCAATGACCAAGCAGTTATCTTCGTATCTTGAGGGGTCTGGTGTAATTCCGGATAATCAGTCAGGTTTCCGAGCAGGGCGCAGTCCTGAGACTACCTTGTTAAATGTCGTAGACGAGATAGTTCACGCCACAGACAGAGGGTTAGTATCTATACTGGTTTTATTAGATTTCTCAAGAGCGTTCGATTCTTTAGATATAGAGCTTCTGCTTTGCAAACTTCGTTACTATGGGCTAGACAGTGTGGCGCTGAGGCTCATGAAGAACTACTTAACAGGCCGGAAGCAGATGGTAAAGTGTCTGAATAAAGACGGAAGACCCACTTACTCATCTTTCGCAGCTGTGACCCGTGGGTGCCCTCAGGGAGCGTGTATCTCGCCTCTGCTCTACGCAGTGTACACGGCGGAGTTGCCGCACGCCGCGCAGCACGCGCACTGCGAGATGTTCGCGGACGACACGCAGTTGCTGCTATCGTTCGCGCCGGAGGATGCCGCAGGAGCCGTGCGTCGGCTCAACGAGGACCTGCAGCGAGTGTGGGAGTGGGCGCGGGACAACGCGCTCTGCCTCAACCCGGGGAAAACCAATGCAATCATGTTTGGGGCGAGGAATTCTGTTAGACGCGTGCAGTCGCTCGGTCTTCCCGTACGCCTAGGCGGAACAGACATACCTTTTGTGGATTGTGCTAGGAACCTGGGCTTGTACATGGATTCGGGACTTAAATTCGAGAAACATATAAATTTGAAGATAAAAGCAGCGATGTACAAGCTCAAGTCCTTGTATAAAATAAATGAATTCCTTAGCGCCGAAGTGAGGCGAATGCTAGTTGAATCTGTAATTTTGTCCCAATTTAATTATTGCGACACAGTCTACGGCCCGTGTATATTACAGAAAACAAGTCATCGTATACAAAAAGTTCAAAATTCTTGCGCAAGATTTAGTGAGCGGCTTGGGCGTCGCGATCGTATAACTCCAGCGCTCAATCAATTAAATTCGCTGAAAATGTCCGCGCGGCGGCGGGTCCACCTCGCGTGCGCGACCTTCCGCGTGTTAGCACGGCAAACGTCGCGCGCACTGGCCGACAAGTTGCGGCGCGCGGCCGCGGCCGACTCCGCGCGCCCGCGCCGAGCCCTCCACGCGCTGCTGCTGGTACCGCCCGAGTATCGTGCGGCCGCGTTCAGGGGGTCATTTCGTTACGCTGCCACCAAATGTTGGAACGATATCCCCCCTCCTGTGCGTGAGGCAAAGAGTATCCAACAGTTCAAATCTAGACTTAAAAAGTTGTACATGAATAATCAAAAAGAGTTTGAGAATATACACGTGACCAGCCCCGTGAGGGATGCGTTCATAAAGTTAACTTTTAGGTAAATACTAACCACACGAAACATATGCTATTAAATACTGTTTCTGTATTAAATACCCCGTAAGGAAACTATTGTCAAATACTAATGTTTTGTTTTTTATGTGAATTTCATAATTTAAATATTATGTAATATTAATACCATTCCAATTAGCTGACCAAGGGCGGGTTTAAATTCAGCAAGCTGTACCCGCACCTTTTTCATTACTTACACAATTTGTTGCACAATGTTTAGATTAATACTTACCTACTTACTCCTTATACCTAAGATGGACTAATTACCTACCTAACCCTTATACACTATACCTAAGAACTTATGTAAAAAGTAATGAAATAAACGCATTTGTATTTGTATAATTCTAACAGCAAACATAAGAAAACAACTAAAAATTAGCATATGATTACTTCGCCTCACATGTGAATAAAATGCAACTTTGCTATCAGTTTTTGAAGTGCAAAGTAAGCCTTTCCGAGCTGGTGTAGTGAAAACATAAATTCGTGATTTGTATTATGATATCTTATACAAATTTCTTGGGAATGCTTACAGTAGGTTGGTAAATTTACTACCATGCGTCTCTTCTACATTTTTTTGTATTATTCTTTGAACAATTCAATAACATTCCATATTAGCGTCGACATGGAATTAAATGTAGGTGAAATTGTTAGTCATCATTTAATTATTGTGTAAATCGAGATTGGTTTTGAGTAGTTAAAACTAATTGTATTTATGTTATGTCATTGTAAGTTAATGTCAGTGTCTAAGTTACGTGGACAGTGTTGCCAACTTGGCATAAATGATGCCAGATCTGGCATATTTTCACTCGCTTTGGCACCAAAATTTTCCATTTAGCATCTGGCATATTTTTTAGCATAATTTAGTCTAAGCCAAGTTTGCACCAACTTGGCAGCAACAATATGCGCCATCGCCTTATGCGGTTCATATTTTCATATGAATATTGACTTTTGTGGACGGATGGACGTCAACGGACTGTATAAAGTTGGTCAAGCAGATCTTGTTAGTAGAAAAAGGCGGTAAATTAGAAAAATGTATGTGTTTTTAGTGTCTAATATCAAGTGATATTTTAGCATTTTTTTAGCATAGGTGTTTCAAAATTCTTTGGCATAATTTTGGCATAATCTAGACATTAGTCTAGCATTTTTTCTAAATCCGAGTTGGCAACACTGTACGTGGACAAAGTAATAGTTATTTGTTTTAAAAGGGGGCAAAGTTGTTGTTTAACCGCTCTTGCGAATATTGATACCCAAGCAAGTGAAAGATTCCAAAATTGAACCACGAGTGTACTGAGTGGTTCAAAATATGAAATCTTGAGCGTTACGAGGGTTCCAAAGCACGAGAATTAGACAAAATTTGCCCCCGAGTGAAACACAAAAAAATTCACCACACCAACCCGAAGAAAATATTTACTGTAAGATATCAAACAAAGCCAAACCAAATCAAATCCAAATAAATGTTATTAAATATTTATCATTCGAAATCATAATTTAAAAGTGAATTCTACTAGCAAACATAAGAAAACAACTCAAAATATGCATTTCATTACTTTGCCTCACATGTGAATAAAATGCAACTTTGCTATGTTTTTGAACAATCAAGAGAGCCTTTACCAGTTGTTGGTATGGTGGAATAGTTATTTGTTTTACAAGGGAGCAAAGTTGTTGTTTAACCGCTCGTGCTAATATTGATACCCGAGCAAGCGAAAGATTCCAAAATTGAACCACGAGCGTAGCGAGTGGTTCGAAAATGGAATCTTGAGCGTTGCGAGGGTTTCAAAGCACGAGGGTTAAACAAAATTTGCCCTTTCTAATTTCATTACTTTGCCTCACATGTGAATAAAATGCAACTTTGCTATCAGATTTTGAACAATCAAGAGAGTCTTTACCAGTTGGTGTGGTGGAAACAAAATTATTAAAACTGGAGGTATTTTGCAACAAACTTCGTACATAATCGAATTTTAACGTACGAGTAGGTAGGTATCTTTATAGTACGTAGTCTAATACCTTTAAGCGAGCAATTCTTGTAGTTATATACATATATATTTCGGGGATCTCGGAAACGGCTCTAACGATTTCGATGAAATTTGCTATATGGGGGTTTTCGGGGGAGATTAATCGATCTAGCTAGGTATTAGCTCTAGAAAAACGCTCAATTTGAGTATTTATATGTTTTCCGAGAAAAGTTCGGTCTTCCAGATACTGTTATTTTATTTAACTGACCTATGATATGGTGAATAAATATGTTATGTAGTTAATTAGTTATTTACCTTGCCTACGTAATATTTTTGTATTAGTGAATACTTAATTAAAGTAATTAATTATGTTAATTATGTTTGGATGTTATTTAAGAAATAAAAAAAATATTATTGAAAATAAATGTGCTTAATTTTAAATAATGAATATGATATGATATAAATATGTTAGTTAATTAGATGTTAAATACTGAAGTTATTATCATGATCGTATTTCACATACCGTTTTGCAAAAAGAGAATATAATTCTCCTTTTACTTTTTAAATCCTTTGAGAGGAAAAAGGTCAAAAGAGAATAGTATTCTTTTCCAACCCCACCACATTCTCACCTTATAAAGAGTCCAAGCGCACAGCGGTACAACACTTTAAAAAAGTCCAAATATTCTCACAAATCAGTATAATTTAGCCATATTGGCGAACAACCACATGAGAGCAGTCATAATCCACCCGTCCCCGTCTTTCAAATACATTGTCAATCCACCATTTTGTAAATTAGAAAATTATTCTGAACGCAACTCAACCTAATCTAACCAATGCGCGCAATGAACGCGTCCGTTGGCGGCGCGGGAAAATTTGAAATTTCGAACACGAGCGGCAGCCGTGTACGACCGAGTACGACAAAACCGCGTTCTATTGCTAAATTGCTGGAGAAGTTTAAATGAATAAGTACGCAATATTGTCGTTAATTCGTCGGCCAATGGCGTACGCGAAGGAGATGTGTGGATGTCGGGAATTGGGACCACTTGGCTGGCAGGGTCAGGCAATCATCGGGTCAAGATGGTAGCGTGGGGTACCGCGGGGGGACGCGGCGGTTCCGCCATCTTTAATTCTTTCGCTGAGGGCTCGAAGTACTGCGTTTGTTGCAATTTGCTTGTGGCAAAATCTAGTACACCTACCTAAAAACTTTATTTATTTTAACATTTATTTCTTATGACTTATAGACTTAATGCCAGAAGGCAGAGACTGCTACCAGTCAACTGATTTTCCTCTCTCCATCTTACAAAGACTGTTTTGGGGTCTCCTTGGCAAACTTATCCCAAGATAGTTACTAGGTTTTGCAAAAATTGCTACCCAATTTTGCTGCTAATTCTACTGCAGTGGAAATTTAATGTAATAGGGTATTTGACTACTAGTCAAATCAGATTCTTTTTCGAACTGTCAAAACTATTTTTATACTAGGGAATTTATATGAAACACTAGAAATTGTGTCTAAAAATAACTGCTGTCTACGTTTCTCTATTAATTTTCTGGTGCTTTATTTGATACACGGTGTAAAAAAATAATACAGTCGATTTACGAAATACAGTCAAATACCCTATTACTAACAGTATTTAGCAGCATTATTAATAAAACAAATGTTTACTGGATCCATCAAATCCCTGCATGTCTGGCCGCAAAATTAAATAAATGCAAACGTATGCTCGCGGCCTCAGAGCACGCTACTCACATCCCTTGGGACGCTCAATGCCAAGCAACGTATGCTCGCGGCCTCAGGGCACGCTACTCACATCCCTTGGACGCTCAATGCCATGCAACGTATGCTCGCGGCCTTAGGGCACGCTGCTCAAATCCCTTGGACGCTCAACGCCACGCAACGTATGCTCGCGGCCTCAGGGCACGCTACTCACATCCCTTGGACGCTCAATGCCACGCAACGTATGCTCGCGGCCTCAGGGCACGCTACTCACATCCCTTGGACGCTCAATGCCATGCAACGTATGCTCGCGGCCTTAGGGCACGCTGCTCAAATCCCTTGGACGCTCAATGCCATGCAACGTATGCTCGCGGCCTTAGGGCACGCTGCTCAAATCCCTTGGACGCTCAACGCCACGCAACGTATGCTCGCGGCCTCAGGGCACGCTACACATCCCTTGGACGCTCAATGCCACGCAACGTATACTCGCGGCTTCAGGGCACGCTGCTCAAATCCCTTGGACGCTCAACGCCACGCAACGTATGCTCGCGGCCTCAGGGCACGCTACTCACATCCCTTGGACGCTCAATGCCACGCAACGTATGCTCGCGGCCTCAGGGCACGCTACTCACATCCCTTGGACGCTCAATGCCATGCAACGTATGCTCGCGGCCTTAGGGCACGCTGCTTAAATCCCTTCGACGCTCAACGCCACGCAACGTATGCTCTCGGCCTCAGGGCACGCTACTCACATCCCTTGGACGCTCAATGCCACGCAACGTATGCTCGCGGCTTCAGGGCACGCTGCTCAAATCCCTTGGACGCTCAACGCCACGCTCCGCCCCGCCAATCGGACCGCTGTTCGCTCTCCAATGGCCATACAATAGTAGTAGTAGTAAAATTTTATTGCAAAAAAACAAGTACATAACACAGAGAGAATACAGTAAATGTGTACAAAGAACTTATCCCGTTAAGGGATCTCTGCCAGCTAACATTTAAGTAACTGAGAGGTACATATGAAATGCTGGTAGTCAAACTAAGATAATACGATGCATTAGGATGATAGTATGATGAGTTGTTGACTGTCATCGTTAAAATTCGATATAAATCAAATTCGACAATGTGACTCCAAGGACTTAATGCCGAAAATAAACATATCAAAATAAATTGTTTTATTGCCTTCATTTGATCTACCAATGGCTCGTGCACGATGCAAGTCAAATTCAATAATAGACTTTTTAGAGGTCTCGTCAGTCCCCTGTGGGGTAACTCTCTCGTAATAAGTAATACTCATACCCCCTTATTCATAAACGTTTACTAAAGTTGACAAGCCGATAATAAACGTTTATGAATAAGGGGGTTAGTCTCTTACCAGTACATAGGTGGACCTTAGCAATAAAGTTTACCATTATTTGCCAGTCAACGATGTGGACGATAGTCGTCAAGAATTTTTTATCTCACTTCATTCTCTCATCTAACTTTTTCACATCTCATCTCTCATCTAACACTTCACTCATCTAACTTTTAATCTCCTGATTATAAGCCACAGACCAGCCCCTATTTCTTGGCGCCGTTTTGTGGAGCTGCTCCACTGGAGCAAGAGCTGGGTGTATTGGGGATGGGGTGGGAGGAGGCTACCCAAGCTACCCAGGACCGGAGTCAGTGGAAGAAATAGATTCGAGCCCTACATCCCAGCAGGGGGTAACAGGATGGAAAGAAGAAGACATAGACATTTTTGGCGCAATTCCCGAAGTACTTTCATTCACTTAAGTCTCCATACTTCTCTATTATCGTAATGATTTTCATCCTTTTTCACATCACAATAACTTCTCAATAATTATTTCCATTGTAAATGCAATCTACCAAAACCCCAACCACAAAGTAACCATTATGTGCAATAAATGTATTGAGTATTGAGTACAGACAAATCCTGACGAAAACCGAATATTGCCCTCAAGTTGTCCAACAATACCGGTAATTCACAAAAATACTCCTATTATTCAATAAAGAGATAATCAAGGAAATCAGTCCACAATGGGCAAATAAAACGCTAATGCACGTAAAAAATTGGTTACCGGGTGTGTCAGAGTTCAGGGATCATACATGGCTACAGAACTGCGCTCGGAGTAAGCCATCCCTAACCTACATACGGAGAGCAACAGTACGCGACCATTTAGGTTCTAGGATGTGAGGGTGAACACCCTTTTTTTTGACGGAGTGGGAATGCGTTTACGCACGGTGTGTGAGACTCGCCGCTCTATTCCCCTCTCCTGGCATGAGAGGGGGAGAATTTGGCCCTATACCCACTAAACCCACTCCGGCGTTTCACCCTCTTTGCCGTTCGTTAGGGCGCACTGGGATCGATGACTAGGATGAACACACTGCTGATGGTGAGCGGTGCGGTGACAGAATGCGGCCTTCGGCATCATGTCAAACATTTCTTCAAAGTCTCGGACTTTTTGAGGCCATTGCCATTACGTTAGGACTAATCTTAAGCTTCGCACGCTCAATTCCAAGATGGCGCTGATTTTTTGCGACACTAATGACTGCGCGTGCGTTGTCGCGGTCCACGGATTAATTGAAATTTATTGGTGGCAATTAAACTTTGCGTCGGCAAGATGGTGATCGCGATCTGCCACGTGTACAGTCGCCATCAGATATATCGGAGCGGCCAAGATGCTCACAAATATCTGAACACGCCTCTATTGTTAAGGCGTTAGAGTGTGTTCAGATATTTTTGAGCATCTCGACAGCTCCGATATATCTGATGGCGAATGTACTTCTCGGATGACTTGTGTTGTGTACAGATGTTGTACATAATTATTTTCCATCTTATTTTCACGGAAACGTACGAACGTGTCTTGCTAATTTAGTCAGTCTCAGTACAAAAAGTACTGATGTTGTCTGAAGTAGCATGACAAATACGAACGTTTCCGAGAAAATACGATGGAAAGCAATTATGCACTGTAGTACGATCGTGAACGTTTGAAAATAAGCTTCAACAAATAAGTGACAACAGGGATCACCGGCCGAGTAAACTCTAGCACAGAGACTTTAGTATAGTACCACTACCACCAGTTTTGACATTGACATATTCACTCACGTCTAAGTTACTTTCTATGCATCTCGCTCGTACTCGCATATTAGTGCATGCGAGATGTAAAGAAAGTAATTTACGTAGACGCAAGCTTATATGTGACGTTCCACGGCAAAGGTACCTTATGGCGGCTGGCGCTTACGTCGCATAGGGCCCAATAATATGGGAGCGGCGTTAATAATAGCGTAAGCGCCAACCGCCATAAGGTACCTTTTCCCGTGGGACGTCACATATGTCAATGTCAAAACAGGTGGTTAATTAAACTAATTAAAGTGGTAGCCGTACTTGTCAGTAGAAAAACTTCATCACTTACCATTAACAGAAAACCGAGCCGCGTGAAATACTCCTCTCAGATGTCGTTTCCAGGTGTAAGCTTCAGACGTAGGCAATGCAGGTTATCCATCAAAAGGCTAAACTAGACGGCTGCTGAGGCCTGGGACTCCTGGAAGCTAGGATCTGCTTCGTCTGGAAAAAAGAAAATGGCGTATGTTATGATCAAGTCGATATTGTCAGCACCTACATTCTACCGTCGAACGACGCCATAATTGTGGATTTCTGTTTTTCGATAATATTTTTAATGGCGTTGACATATAATCGTATAATTTAGAAAGGATAGTCCTGCAGCAGATTCCTGAGTTCCTTACAAAATTTCATAGATTTAATAAAAATGTAAAAGTTGTCGTCGAAAAAGATGTGAGAAAAAAAACATTGGTATTTATTATGGTCAGCTACGGACTGGTTGGTTGTTAAGTAAGTAAAGAATCAGATGTAATATGTAAACTAGTTTCTGTCCAACACCTACATTCTACTAAAAAATCACCGCGCAAATTCTTTACTAACCGCCTCCGGCGTTTCACCCTCTTTGCCGTTCGTGAGGGCGCACTCTGAGATAAGTTTTAGAACTTTAAAATTACTGCCCTAAACGCTTACAATTACAACATTGAGCCCTAAGAATCATTAATTTTGGTCATATGGGGTCATCCATTAATTACGTCACACGTTTAGGGGGTGGGAGGGGGTCAAGAAAATGTGACATATTGTGACATGGGGGAGGGGGGAGACACAAACTTTGTGACGTCACTTTAACTTCATCAGTAACCGGAATTTTTTTTTAATTTTTTTATTCGCTGTACATTTAAATAACTAGTTTTTAAAACGATAATCGTTTTTATTCTTTTAATTTTCTTTCCTAAGCAGTCTAGGGTTATAAAATTACTAATATTTATATCGTCAAAAATATTTTGATAAAATATTAATAATACTTAGGTACTTACTTAATTCGATTTGGCGATTTCGTAGAAAAAATGTGACGTCACACTAGGGGGGAGGGGTTTGCCAAATGTGACCAAATGTGACAAGGGGGGGGAGGGGTCAAAAAACCTAGAAATTTGTGTGACGTAATTAATGGATGACCCCTATCGCCCAATGTATTGTGTACTTCGTTCCTTAAATTTGTATATATTTATTCATAAGGAAACGTCACCAGTTACTTAAAGAGTGGTGGTGGTGGTATAAAACGTGTCTCTTAAATTGCAAGCAGTTTGAACTGCTTCTCATCAATGCTCGTTCAGACGATTGCGACAGATTCCATACACAAACCTCTACATGAAAAAATATCTAATGGCGTTTATGTTTGTTGCCCATTGATCCATTAACTACGTCACACCTTTTAGGGGGAGGGAGTTAAGAAAATGTGACATGTTGTGACATGGGGGAGGAGGGGAGTCACAAACTTTGTGACGTCACTTTATTCACATTTAAATTGTTAAAAGTTACATATAACTGGATTTTGCAATGATAATCAGTACTTGTAGTTTTAGTTTTAATGCAATTTGTATATGGGTACCTACTGCCTGAAATAAACGCTTTTTTATAATCGTTTACATGGATGTATTTTTATTCCTAGTCGGATTCGTGTTATAAATT
This sequence comes from Cydia fagiglandana, assembly GCF_963556715.1. Taxonomy (NCBI): domain Eukaryota; kingdom Metazoa; phylum Arthropoda; class Insecta; order Lepidoptera; family Tortricidae; genus Cydia; species Cydia fagiglandana. The sequence goes on from NC_085956.1 coordinate 6,172,767, forward strand.
TCTAACAATGCTTTAATCAAAAATGTTTTGCTTGTTAAAATAATAAAAACTAAAAACACAGTAAGCAAGATGTATGAGGTGCTTCTGGTTTAATAGATATTAGTGATTTTCGAACTACCCCATTCAAGTTTTAAGTAGACCATGAAAAACCTGTCATTCTTTTTTGAAAAACTGTCATTTTTACAGTTAAATAATTAAAATATCTGGAAGACCGAGCTTTGATCGGAAAACATAAAAACTAAAAATGCGCGTTTCCAGACATAAGACCTAGCTAGCTAGATCGATTCGGCTCCGAAAATCCCCATATATCAAAATCGTCAGAGCCGTTTCCGAGATCCCCAAAATATATATGTAAATACAATATAAATATACAAGAATTGCTCGTTTAAGGGTAGGTTCATTCATTCATTCATTATTTATTCATGAACAATATTAATTGTGTGAAGGTATATGAGATAAACAATCAAAAGACAAAGCTTAGGGCAAAACCTACGCGCACCCATAGAAATATCTAGAACTAATTTAGCACGATAAAAGTACCTAACTATCTTATGCGAAATCAGCCACGTGAAGGGAAGCATGTAGTTTCATCGCCAATCAAGCGCCAATTTAACCTGCCACTCGATATTACACCTTATCGCCTTGACGCAAGGTCTAAATTAGATGATGAGCAGTCATACGTGTTCTTAAGTGAAATATATGGCCGGTTAGTTTAAGCTAGACCGAGCCAGTTCGCGCCGGTATTGGTAAAAAAATAATATTTCTTCAGTTTTTTTTGTTTAGGTGTTTTTGTGCAAAAAATAAACATTTTTATAAAGATGTTACATAGATATAGACTATTTATTTGTATATATATCTATAAAAATCTTACGTTTGGGAAATGGTTGTAGAAAAACGAATTCATGAAATTTAATTTAAAAAAATGTTTTTCTTGATTAGGTGCAGTCAATGTGTAGCCATGGGCCATGTTAAAGTGAAATTATAAATAATATTGTAAAGAATAACTTTCTTCTTATTAGTTTTGAAAGATTTTTTGAGAACTTATTACAAAAAAAAAAGTCTAATCACTCTCAACAATCATTTTTTTGCTTAGAGGGAGGCTTCACGCCTTGGTTTATATTCCTCGTGCATCTTACAAAAATAAGATTTTTAATTTGTATTTTATCACTGGATATCCCTCATGAACTAAATTCATAATAATATAATTTTGTAATTTCACACAAAAGAAAAAAAAACTTACAACTTAAAAGTTACCGTTCACCATAAATCTTAAACACCGCAAAAAAAAACTCACCAAAAAGCGTCAACCGCCATCGCAGTCAAAAGGAACGTCATCTTAAAAAAAGTTAATTTAAAAAATCAAAATGGCGTCAGATGCGCGCGCTCTCAAATCCGGACAGTGTCTGGTTGCTCGAACAACTAAATTGTCGGAATGAGGGGACTACAATTGGGCCCATACAATGACCAGTGTTCAGTGCAGTCAATTACATTTTAAGGACAACTAGATTTATATCATGTAGAGGTTTTCCAAGATTTTGACACAATAAGTAGAAAAAAAACGTTTTGTTAAAGTTTCTTAGTGCGAGTTTACACGCAACAGGCTATTTGTACTGAAATGAATGAAATGGTACAATTCTTCAGTAAAAATCCTGTATCATTATTTATTACCAAGAATATGAAAAACAAATTATTAAAATGGACTCAAATTTCAAACATCTCAAGCTATTTATAAGAATTATAAGATTGTGCCATATAATTTATTTTTTAATTCAAGCATAGAGATAATCTTCTTCTTCCTCGCGTTATCCCGGCATTTCGCCACGGCTCATGAGAGCCTGGGGTCCGCTTGACAACTAATCCCATGATTTGATGTAGGCACTAGCAAACAAGCAAACATAGAGATACTACAGGTAAGGGCCCCCCCACATCTGGCGTCTTTCGAGCGTCGGCGTCTACAATTCTATGGCCAACGTCGACGCAACGTCGACGCAGCGTCGACGCAACTGCGCAGCGACGTCATTTTCCATAGCGCTGGACCGACGCCGACAGATGCCGACGCTCGAAAGACGCCAGATGGGGGGGGGGGCCTAACTAAAGAAAGAGTAACTCCATACATCAGTTTTCTTACCACGCGCGTTATTTCGTATTCGTAGCCGACATCTAAAGTCTAGTAGTGGAATTAATTATCAGTACCCCTACTTGACACCAGATGTCACAAGTGTAGCTACTGGCGAAAAATTTACTACTAAACCAATTAACAACTAATAATTTAAGCAGAAGGGGTTGAAAATAGACTTCCAGTTAATCCGGTATAATATTAGCTGAAAATTGTTGAGTATTAGTTTTCGTTCGCCGCGACATCTATTGTCAACTAGTAGTACGGATGCCACTATTTTTGTCTTTTATCAAATAAATAAGTTGAGTGCTATTGCATGTCTTTCTGACTGTAGATTATAATTCTCTTGGGTAAAATGAAAAACTAATTTTCGCTCCATACTAAAAGCTCGACTCCGTCACATTTTGGACAAAAAAACAAGACAACGATCTTAACCTTTCCCATAGTCTGGTAAAAAGGTAAAAATACAGGTAACGTCTTTAAGCCACACGGCGGAATCTAGTTCACACCAGTAATATCGCAAAGGTTATTTTCTGCAGAACGCTGGCCACTACTAATTCGACGATACTGGTTTGTACCGCTTTTAGAACCAAATTGTCCTATCAGCCCTAGGGGACCTAATCGACCTAGCAAATTATTTGTGCGGATATTTATTTATATGCAAATATCCTGCATTCAAAAAGGGTTACGCCCTTTATGAATTCAGGATATCTTTAACCTCTTGTCTCCGTATGATAATGATTGTGACCCATTTTTTTGCATTATTGTCGAGAATTATGTATACTGTTCTGTCAGTACAGAAGAGGGGAAAGGGAAGGAGGGTCACCTGGCTTGACAACATTAAAAAATGGACGAACGTAGGTAACGCAGCCATACTAGCAAGAATGGCTAAAAGCAGGAGAGATGGCAAAGGTGGTCGCCGACATCCGTTAGGGCATGGCAAATAAAGAAGATACAGAACAGCCCAGGTTTGAACCCTCCATTTATGACCACACATATGAAAGGTTAAGGATAAGCAGGAGCTGCATTTCAGCTTTGAATGTCCCATAAAACGAAGAAGAAAGACAAAGAGAGATACAACGTCATTTTACGAATGGCAACATATTTCAAAGTTGGGGAAATCACAGAATAAATCAATTTTTACAAAACTTCTACTAACTTCTAGCGCTCTTACTGAAAACGCCACTAATAATAATTTTAAAAAAATATGCCGTCGACTGTACGCAGTAAACCCCGCCTAATGTCATTCATTTCGTCGCTAAGCAAAATGGGGCACGGGAATTGTCCCAAGAGCCAATTACAAGAACATTATGGAGAGAGAAGGCAAACTGTCTCTTTTACGCTGACGGTCCCAAGACTCTGGACACTTCATTTTTAGGGTTCCGTACCTAAAGGGTAAAAACGGGGCCCTATTACTAAGACTCTGCTGTCCGTCTGTCTGTCACCAGGCGGAAAGGCTGTAACTCGTCATGAACCGTGATAGCTAGACAGTTGAAATTTTCACAGATGATGTAATTTCTGTTGCCGCTACTACACACGAAACAAAATAAATATTTAAGTGGGACGTAATGGTACGGAACCCTTCGCGCGCGAGTCCGACTCGCACTTAGCCGTTTATTATGCTGTCAGTGTATTGCCTATTCCAATATTAAAGAAATAATCTTCTTTCCATTGCCACTGAGTGACGCTGATGACCTAGCGGTAGAGCGTGCGACTTTCAATCAGAAGGTCGCGGGTTCAAACCCCGGCTCGTACCAATGTGTTCTTCGGAACTTATGTACGAAATGTCATTTGATATTTACCAGTCGCATGGTCCTTTAAATGCCTCATACTATTCAGAGCTCCATGTAACCAATCAACGTTGTATAATATACAATAGACATTCAGCTCTTTCAGCCAAGGTTCACAGGGAATTAGATCCTTGAACTCTGAGACCTAGACCAGTTAAGTTAGAACTTCCATCCTCCACATTGGGTGCAGTAGGTTCATACAATAGAATTTTGTATTCAGTTTTTATTAGTAAAAATTGCAATGCAATTAACTTGGAGGATATAACCTAATGGAGATGCCTTGTCTGTAATTTTCTGGACAGTCTGCCGATTTTTGCGGGGGAGAGGCACGTCAAATGTATGTATTTGTACGTAACGTAAAAATAGCCTTGTCAGATAAATGTCATACAAAAGTTTGCACAATTATGCAAGGTTTTCAGCAGAGGGGTAAGCTCTTGAAGGCGTCTCCGGATATTACCTGCTCTAATTTCCATGCCAACTTTCATGTCATTTTAGCATAATATAACGACTCGTTATAATGAGAGGAAAACTTCGATTAGTTGTTGTTCTTACAGAAAGAATAGATTGTATAGAGGGGTCCTGTCATTGTAAATTTTGTAGTCACTGTAAAGAACCGTGTCCCGATTTGGGCCATGGTGCGTCCATTAATGAATTGCATACTAACGGATACGGGTTTACGAGTACATTCACAGAAAAATAGTTTCATTGTTAATTGAAGTGGGCATATGATTATAGGCAACCCATCACCGTTGGCTTAATTGCCGTTTATATATATCTGAAGATTCTTCCTGGATACTGTCAAATCTTATAAAATATGTCCCCTATTTCTAATCATGGAGGTTTTATTGGTTGTGTTCGATGCCTTGCATACCCTTATTACCAAATAATATGCTGATTTGGCCCGGTAGCAACGAGATCATACCGTGTACCAAAAAGAAGGGAAGAGGGGAAATGGTCGGCTCCACAGGTCCAATCTATGCTATATTTCTTCATGCTCTTATCATCTAGGGCAAGTTATATATCATTTTCGTATAATTTAGGGACGATGAATTCATTTTTGAAATAATCGTTATACCTTTTCATACAAATAAACTGTTTTTTGCACAATAAATGAAATATATATGTATTTTTTTAGGACAATTATGGCCTTTACTATCACTGTATGGCGATTTGTACTAAATAAAAAATTGTGTAATTTAGCTCATTTATTCCTCATACTAAAAAGTATCACTTTAAAATAGGCACTTATATATTTTTTTGTGAATAATAATTTGTAGCACGTGACTGTGACGATTTCCATTTATATTAAATTATGCCCAAAGTCAAACATTAAAAATGTTTAAAAAATAACTGAATCTGGCATTTGAAAAGCATGAATACAATGTTTCAATATGTTACAATATAAATAATAGGCAATATTTTTACAAATGAAATGGGTTTCTGCCGCCCTATTATAAGGCAGTACTGGCAGTAGACTTTTTTGCTAACAAGGTATGCCCACCAAATACGCTCATAAAAACGATATATTCTATCAATATAGGCTATGCACTATCTAATGATATATAAGTTACCTCGGGATGCGTCATGGCCCAGAACCCATACTATGCGGGACACGGTTCTTTACTCTTTACTGCCATCTATTGACACACGACTAAAACTCAAAATGAAAACGTATAAAGTTATCAATAAAAACTTTTTACAAAAAAAAAGAAAACCGACTTCAAAAAGGATGAAATAAAATATTATCCTTTTTAAGTCTATGCGTTACCAACTGATATGTTTGAAGTCGGTGCCAAGCCAACTTTTGAAGCATACCATGATTTTGGTGCGATTCGATAAGGATGTACGTTAGATTGCCTTACACGACGACAATGAACGTACTTTCTGTAGGTACAGTCGACGTTAAAAATATGTTTAGGTACACTTTTCGTCTTATTACAAAGGAGTAAGGTGCAAAAGTGTAAACATATCTTTGACGTCGACTGTACTAAGAACACACCTCAGAACACACGATCTAACCTTCTTGGCACAGTCCGTACCATGTTTGTGGGCACGCAAGCGTGGGATTGGGACTGAGTTATTTCCCGTTCCTTATTCAGAGGACTACATTTCAAAATATAAAACAATTCAAGGAATTTACGTTCTTGCCAAATTTCACCTAAAGCGGTTCAGTTGTTTAGCCATGAAAAGGCGACAAAGAGGCAGACAGAATTACTTACACATTTATAATAGTTATTAGTACAGTTCTAATGGGATTTATAGTCATAAAGCTGATTATTTTTGACGGGTATTGTTACTACTTGGCTTGGCACCGACTTCAAACATATCAGTTGGTAACGCATAGACTTAAAAAGGATAATATTTTATTTCATCCTTTTTGAAGTCGGTTTTCTTTTTTTTTGTAAAAGGTTTTTATTTTTCAATTTTTAGTTTTAATGCATTGTTAAGAGCAGGACGCATGAATTAAAAACAACATCATGATTAAAATTAAATGCGGGTACCTACTTTAATAAATATGTAATCAGGAATTTTCTCGAGTCCGTCTGGGAAATTATAATTCCTGTCACTACACTAAATCCATCCTCCGCCCCGTCACTGACCCAATCCCTCAACCCCCCGATCACTCTACCTCACAGCGCATCAACCCCTGATCCATGAACCCCTCGACCCTGAACCAGCAGCCCTTCAACCGCCATTCCCCGACCCCTTAACTCCTAACCCTAACCCCCGATCAGTAGCCTTACCAGCTTACCAAGAGTTTGACATTGATTTATTCGCTAGCGTGTGTGTAACTTACTTTCTTTGCATCTCGCTCGTACTGGCATATTAGTGCAAGCGAGATGCATAAAAAGTAAGTTACAAAGACGTTAGCGTCGCTAACTTAGCGAATATGTCAATGTCAAACTCGTGGTAGGGCTACACTTGCACTACATCAAATTGGCGGTTTTCGGAAGCAAATGCTCGAGTTACTTTAGAAAACACCGAAATCACTTTACACGTGCCTTTAAAAACTGAGGAGTTCCCTCAATTCCTCATGGATTCCATCATCAGACCAGAACCAAAAATAATTTGGAAACACCTTGGAGGTAACTCCTTCCAAACAAAAAAAGAATTACTCAAATCGGATCACAGGTGCCGGAGTAATCGCTGAACATACATTTCAAAAAATCATCATATCATTATCATCAAAACAATCATCATCATCAGGTCTACTTCATCAAAGTGGTGGTTTTCGGGAGAAAATGCTCGAGTTGCTTAAGAAAACACCCAAATCACCATGCATGTGCCTTTAAAAATTGAGGAGTTCCCTCAATTCCTCATGGATTCCATCATCAGAACAGAACCAAATTAAAATGGGACCAACTCGGAGGTAGCTCCTTTCAAACAAAAAAAGAATTATTCAAATCGGACCACGGATGTCGGAGTAACCGGTGACGTTCACCGGTTACTCCGTCATCCGTCTTACATAGAAAAAAAAATAGCCTCAACCGAATACAGAACCTCCTCCTTCTATGAAATGGAAGTCGGTTAAAAAATGTATATATATGGATAAATGATTTTATTATTTTTATATCATTTTGATCCATGTTCATTCACTGATATCTATGTGTTAAAATTGTTAAATATGAAACGGTGTCGTCACGCCATCTAGCCGAGGATAGGCTAAAGGTGTGTGCGGCATCTATCCGAGAATGACTTTTACTTGAATTCCGTCGCACGTTTTTTCCTTAGACTTTATTCGTCTTATACGAAGTTACATATGTCTTTGCTACAGATAAGTAAGAACTATTCGTATGCGGAGGTCAATATGTTCTGGTCAGGTTCTGTTGTTCAGAAGTTGTGAAAATGACAATACTGATGACGCAATAGGGATAATGGTTAGCCTTGGATCTGGGATGTAAGTTAACTATACTATAGCTATCAGTAGCTGTGCCCGCAGATCTGTTTCTGTAAATATACCACCTTCTGGGCACCTTCTGGGCGAGCTCGCTCCATCGTAGGCCACGTCTACGCCTCGGCTAGTCTGTGGCCATGAGTAAGCCCATTCATAATAAAAAAAAAAAAAAAAAAAAATAAGTTGCACTATATATGTCCATCCATTTACCCGTAGCTCACGTGATGTGGTAGCCAGAGGTTGGAAAAGCAGGTAGGTCTTAGAGGCGATGGGTGGCATTTTATAAAGAGAATAAAGATATAAACATAAATAAATACAGGACATTTTTACACAGATTGACTAAGCCCCACGGTAAGCTCATTGGAGCAAATATATCCATTTAGTATTTTCTCATTTACAAGGGTATTTACTGTAAATACTGTAATAAAATAGAAATTAAACTGATAAATCCTCATTTATTGCTTATAACTAAATACAATCATTCCAAAAAACCAGTAAAAACTTCAAAATGGTGATTCAGTGACGTCACAGTTTGCAACTTGACACGAGACTTGAGGCCTCCCAACGAGTTGTTCTGAAGACAGAAGAATACTCTCTTCACTCTTGCATGTACCAGGGCCATGGAACACATTAAACACGGCTCTCTTATTAGATAAACATAGTACCCAGTACACAAATAAGGCCCCCTGTCGTTAAAAGCAGGTTTCACACCAAAAGCTGCACTTGGAAACTTTTTTCTCAAAAATTCCAACAAGTTTTCGTCTATGCCACGTAGTCTAATCTCAGCTTTACTTTCGCCCCACGCTCCGCCATTTTGAGACTTCGCTACGTTGTCTATAGCCAACATGGCGGCATGTTGCACTGGATGCTCTAATCTGTGGTCAAATGAAGCAGCGACTATTGAATTAAAAGTTGGATCGACGACTATTGCTACGTTCAGACAGGATAAATTGACTTGTGAGTCTCCGATATACCATTTAGCTATCTCAAAAGCCATGGTCATAAACTTGGTGTGATCATCATTTTCTGTTTGATTAAAAATGTTGCCATCAACTAATTTTTCTAAATATTTGTTCGGATGAAAATTACAGGACCATAATTTGCTGCAATCTCTAAAATGGCTCGTCAAAATCGGTGGTGTAAACGGCACAGCGACTTCTTTAAAATATTCAAACATATCTTTCAATTCTTCAACATTACTTTCTATATATTCTTGTATTGACGACATGCCTTTTAAAAAATGTACTGGGCATAGGACTATATCCCTTTTCCGAACTCTTTTCAAGTGCGATAATTCTTTTAACGGTATTTTGTCGCTGAGAACGGCCATTGCTTTCGAAATATCTTTTAAGTCCCTTATATGTCCAATGTATATATTTATTAAGGGAATTGGTTGAAATAAATCATCTTGCAATACTGCAACAAGATTACTTTTTCTTTGCTTTATACTCTCAATGTAATAGTCTATGGTATTGACTATAGAGCACTCTGTTTTTACTTTTTTTGGCGGCGGTTCCGTGGCCAATGTATCCATTTTGATTCTGCCCGGATCTCCTGAGACGCTGAAAATAAAGAAATGTTCCACTATTGCATTACACACTTTGATATTGCTATACGTTTAGGCGCTTCATATTTTTCACAATAAAACACTTTTTAGTCAGCATTTGTATCCTTTAAAAATCAAGTCCTCTCAAGAGGGAAAAGTAGACAATCTCATGCCGATGCAGAGATAAATTTGACCGAAATACATGTAATTAGCATCTCTTTTTAGGGTTCCGTACCCAAAGGGTAAAACGGGACCCTATTACTAAGACTTCGCTGTCCGTCCGTCCGTCCGTCCGTCCGTCTGTCACCAGGCTGTATCTCACGAACCGTGATAGCTAGACAGTTGAAATTTTCACAGATGATGTATTTCTGTTGCCGCTATAACAACAAATACTAAAAACAGAATAAAATAAAGATTTAAATGGGGCTCCCATACAACAAACGTGATTTTTGAGCAAAGTTAATAAGCAACGTCGGGAGGGGTCAGTACTTGGATGGGTGACCGTTTTTTTTTTTTGCTTTTTTTTGGGTTTTTTTTTTGCTTTATGGTACGGAACCCTTCGTGCGCGAGTCAGACTCGCACTTGCCCGGTTTTAATTATTTTGATTACAGACGATTCGTAAACCACCGTAACATTAACCGCTATATAATTCGTTTTTTAGGTTTAGAAAAAGACTACGCGATCTTGACGTGTCTTAAATGAAAAACTTTTTAAAAATCAGTTACTATTACCAAAAAGAATAGATAGTATAGAGGGGTCCTGTCAAAGTAAATTTTGTAGACACGGTACAATTACTGCCATCTATCGACACACGATTAAAACTTAAAATAAAATTGAAAATGTATAAATGAATCAAAATATGTTTACGGATAAATGATTATTAATTTTTATTGCTCCACACTGACCCATGTTCTTTCACTGATATGTGTTAAAATTGTTAAATATCAAACGGTGTCGCCAACGCCATCTAACCGAGAATAGGCCAAAGGTATATGGCGCCATCTATTCGAGAATGACTTTTGCTTGATATTCAAGGCACGTTTTTTTCTTAGACTTTATTTATCTTATACGGAGTTATATATATCTCTGCTATTACTTATGAAAGCTAAAGAATGTAAATAATCGTATATCATTCATGATTGTTACATATTTGCCTTGACTTATTTCTCAAGATTGTTTACCTTTTTTCTAATGCTAAAAAACACGGACTATATCTCTTTACTGAAAATCACAACCGAATTGGCCAATCCGTATCAAATACACATGGTAAGGTAATAAAGGTAACACACACAATAGAAACATAAGTTTTTGGCAAAAATGTCATTTTTGGTACAAGCTTTTATCGCTGACTGTACCTTCCTTACGACAGACAACTAATACTCTTAAGACAATTCTAAAAACCCCTAACACAATTAGGTTGTGTTGTTTCATCACAGAGTTCCTGTGGCCACCTCCTGTCTCCATCATCAGATCAGCTCGATGGTACCATAATATTGCATTGTCATCCGAATTATATATGCATGCAAAATTTCAGCTCAATCGGAAACCAGGAAGTGGATCAAATTTAACTTGCAAGATTTGATTACAGACAGACAACGGTCAGGTGAAAGTAAATAAAAGCTTGTAGTATGAACAGTGTTTTACCCTAACATGTATCTAGCATGTATTTGGCATTTACTGTTGAAACAATTGAAACCCCCTGGTTTAAATACATAAATTCATGGAATAATCCTGATTTATTTAAGGTAATTGAATACTTAAGAGCACATAAAATTCGGACATTTTAATAAGAACTATAATTTAATCACCTTATGTAATATTTCGGTGTGTAGGCCTGCTTGCACAGGCCTCGAGAGAGACACTACTTTCCGAGCAAAATATAGGTAAATATAATGATAACTTTGTAAATATTTAGTAATTTCATTACAATTCAAATTCAAATTCAAATTCAAATTCAAATAATTTATTTCAGAATAAAATTCCATATATGTACATTCCATTTACAATAAGATAATTACAATAAAATTAAAATTAAGTAAAGTATAATTAAATATGTTAGTAACATTAGGTAATCCTTAAAACTATGTTAGTAAAGGTACCTACACTTATTTAAATTTATTTCCCCACTGCGGTATGGAGCTGAATCCATCGCCGCAGTATCGGGGAGTCCCACCTCTCAGCCAGTGTTTGCAGGATGGTGTTCGTGGAGCCACGCACACGCCTCATCATCGAGGCGGCCCGTTTCCTGATTACGGCGTGAAAGCCATCAATTTGCCGCTCCGCAAACATCGTGGAGGCGCTGCAGTGTCGTGGCAGCCCGAACAGCACCCTACACGCATCATTATACTGGACACGCAGGGCGCCGTATGCACGCTGCGTATGTCTGACCCAAAGGCTGCACGTGTAAAAAGATTGGCAGTACGCCCTAAAAAGGGTTACTTTGACTTTATCAGTACAACGTGCAAACCGCCGGGCCAGCATATTACAACGCACAGCCAGCGCCCTACGTTCCCTCTCTATATCAAGATTGTCGCTTAAGTCATCGGTGACCCAGTGGCCTAAATATTTAAATTGTTGTACTTGTTTTAACGGCGCCCCATATAACCTGACAGGTGGTACATCGAGATATGTTTTAGTGCCAGCCTTGAAAACCATGAACTCGCTCTTGTCTGCGTTATATTTAAGCCCATGGACCTCGGCGTATGACTCACAGATGTGTAACATTTTCTGTAACGCACTAATCGAGGGGCTGAGCAACACCATATCATCCGCATAACTGATGTTGTTTATGCAAACTCCGTCTACTGAGCATCCTACGCTGGTGTTGCTGAGCTCCTCGATGAGCCGGTTCATGTACAGGCTGAAGAGCCGAGGCGAGCTTAACCCCCCCTGCCGCACCCCGCACTCCAACCCATACACTTCCGAGTGCGCACCCGCCCATTTAACATTGTTTTTCTGCCTGCTGTACCAGTACCTCATAATGGAAATTACTTCACCAGATATGTTAGTCTCTTCCTTCATCTTCAGCCACAGCCTATCGTACGATACCAGGTCAAAAGCCTTTGATAAGTCCAGATAACAGGCAAATACAGGTGTCTTTCTAGCTGTGTAATATTGAACAGTCTGCTTGAGACTCAGGATGGCACTTTCAGTGGATAGGCCAGGTCGGAACCCGAATTGAGCATCATGTAAATGTATGTGCCTATCCAAATGTCTGTCAAGCAGCCTGTCCAATATCTTAGCTATGACGTTTGCCAGTGAAATAGGCCTGTAGTAATTGTATAGTGTGAAATAGGCCTGTGTATTACAATAGTTCCATCAATGTGTTAGAAACAATACCTAATAGTTAGGGAGGCGAATAGGGGAATTTTTTGCAATACTCGAGCGTGGCAGTTTAAGATATGAGAGATACCTTAGACCTAATAGAACAACCTTGTAAAGTATTTAGCTCTATATGTAGTGACGCGCGCCTAGGATAGACGATCAGATTAGTAAAAAAAAATGGATAGTCTGAAATACTCGAGCGCGTCAGATTAAGATATTGGGGGTTGATTTTAGTGTTTAAAGACTAAATTTAACTAATCTGACGATAAGTCCTTGACGCCGCCGAGTTATAGGGTCGCGAACTTGTAAAAAAAAAACGTTAATCCGGTATTCTCAAGCGCGATTTTTTTATTTTTTATTTTGAAGAATATAATCTAAAACTTACTAAAAATACAAAATCTGCCGGTTTCCGCATGACCGGAAGTGTGGAGGAGCCATTTCGTCTTCCTAAGAACGCGTTGCGGCATATAAGTCGCGAACGATACATTTTACAAAAAAAAAGTTTAAATAAACAAAAAAGGTAATTTTATTTTACACAAAAAAGGTCTCTTTACATTTTTGTCCAAAGTTAAAACTTTTTGACTTGAAGCATCATAAAATCGGTCAGATTAAGAGAACCCACCAACATTTTTGTCAGATTAAAAAAATATGCTTTCAGGATACCGAGATAAACCTCCCCTATGAAAATCTGACGCGCTCGAGTATTTCAAAAAAACTTTTGTTTTTTGCATTTTCAAAAATTCATCGTAACTTATCGTCACGCCGAAATCGTCAGTTTTTTTAAAGGAAGCTTCCTTGGGGCCTACTTAACACCCCTTCCGAAAATCTGACGCGCCCGAGTAAATTTTTTTTTTTTGCATTTTTGACTACTTTATATGCCTACCCCCACCACGCAAACCGGCAGATTAGTATACCGTTGTTATCAGAGGCACTCGGGGCATACGTAGTATGAATATCTGACGCGCTCGAGAATGCCCAAGTAACTGTTTTTTTTAACATTTTTGAAAAACCGTACACGCCAAACCCACCGCTAAAATGGTTTTTGCCATACGAGCTTTTCTTTTCGAAATTATTTTATCTTTCGATTTTGATAGGTCTCGACGGCGCCGTTGAATTACGCCATTTAGCTACCTCGCCTCCCTAACCATAAGTATATAATTTTAATTGGTTTACTACCATCCCTGGGTTTACTACCAGGGGCCCGTTTCTCAAAATCTTGTAACTTGTAATACAAGTGGAAGTCCCTTTCCAACAGAAGCTGTCAAAAAGTGACATCCGCTTGTATTCCCATAAAGTGATTTTGAAGTGAAAGCTTGTAACAGACCTTGCTTTACTCTTTGGCTTGTAACTTGTATTGTAATACAAGTGGATGTCACTTTTTGACAGCTTATAGTTCGTTTTTTTTAGCATTAGAAAGAACTTGCAAGAAGGTAAGCGATCTTGACATGTCTTTTAATTGAAAAACGCTTTTTAAAAATCAAAAACTATTACTTAAAATGAAAGCAGAAAAATATAAATGGTCGTATTAGATTCGTAATTGTTACATATTTGCCGTAACTTATTTTTAAAATGTGTTTTTCAATTAAAAGACACATCAAGATTGTTTACCTTATTTCTAATGCTAAAAAAAACGAACTATAAGTTAGAAAGAGACTTCCACTTGTATTACAAGTTACAAGCTATTGAGAAACAGGCCCCAGTACTAGCAAATGGGAGCGATCCCTATTTGTATATTATGCATTTTTTGCTGTAAAATAGTACAAATAGTACACAGTATTGCTACTGTGCAATTGTTGTTAAACAAGTCCAATACCAAGAAGGCTTATCAGCATAATAGGTATTAGTATTGTTTTTTGTGCTTAGTACAACAGCAACACTCCAAACTGTACATCAGTAGACCTTACAGGCACAGAATAATGAATAGTACTACCGCACAGAAACCGAACTTTGACTGCGGTTCAGGGTGGAATCATGCTGTCCCTTTCTAATATATGGCACTACCCCTTTCGGCTATTTAGGGTTGTCAAAAATCAAGTGATTATCTTATCTGTGGTCGTGCACGCAAAAGGAAGTCAAGTGGTGCCAACCCTAATAATTGATCGGAGCAATGCTGAGCCGAGCGGAGCCAAGTTTGACCGAAGTCAGGAGTTACGCACCCCTGTTACAGGTAACAGTGTGGGTGATGATACATAATAAAACATTGAAGTTGCCTTTATGTTTTAGAATAGACAGGTTAGTTAAATTTGTTAAACATGGGTACTGGGTTTGTACTAAGTAGGTACCATACTCTGTATCTTTATGTATTTAAATAAAAGTAAACAAACAATTTGTACATTTTCGGGTAGTTATAACATTTATTGGTTAACCAACCAAATACAAAACCGCCTGAATCTGTCACTGTACGACCTGACTTTAACCTACATTATTTGATCGTGTAATGTTTTCATGTACCCTCAAATAGCTAAAGGAGCCATTTTAGGGTAGGAGCCAGTTTACTTTTATTTAAATATCTAAAGATACAGACTATAGACCAGACCAAATTAATCATAACATATAGTTCGTTTTTTTAGCATTAGAAATAAGGTAAACAATCTTGATGTGTCTTTTAATTGAAAAACACATTTTAAAAATAAGTTACGGCAAATATGTAACATTTATGAATCTAATATGATCATTTATATTATTCTGCTTTCATTAGTAATAGTTACTGATTTTTAAAAAGCGTTTTTCAATTAAAAGACATGTCAAAATCGCTTACCTTCTTCCAAGTTCTTTCTAATGCTAAAAAAATGAAGTATAGCAACATTTTAGTCTGTAATATGATTAGATATTTAACTTAATACATAGTTTCTAATCTTAGCACTTAAGTAAATGCCTAAGTTAAGTTCAAAAGTCCGATTAGTGAGAACAACTGGCTTTGACATCAAATAGTAATAAATACCTACTTTGCATATCAAGATTCGGAACAGATTCTTATAGGAAATATCAGTGTGAATCCACGCCATATACGGAATATATGTAAATAAACACTATTATCGGCGTAATGTGAAATAAAACTGCTAATTCGTCTCACTAGTTATGCACCATAAAAATAATAAAATTAAAGGAAAATTTACCTTAATTTAAATCCGGATGACGCACTTACGCTTCACTTTGACTGGTCACACAGTTGGACCGAAAAGATGTATTGTCACTACATATAAACATATAGAAATAAGCTTTGTGTAAACCAAGTAAACTTAATAGTTTACGGATAAAAATAATTTCACACACGATATACCACATCAATCAGTCAGCCATTGACGCCACAGATAAGGAATGTGATTTCTGACAGTTCTCCATCGGTTTTCCGGGTTTTCCGTGCCACCATGCGATGTACATGATTTTTTTTCTATAATATGCTTTAACTTCATTAAAATAAGACCCTATTTTGATTAAACAAACAGGTACAGTTTGACTTAACCTTATCTCAATGCATGCTCAATTTGAAGACTGACGCATCATTAAACCATGCTTGCGTTTAAAAATATGATAAAGACGCCTCATTTAGTCCAATGATACCAGGATAAAAATAGTCCCCTTTTTCAGGATATTATCAAACAGTTTGCCAAAATTGCTTATATTTTTTGATTTTTTTATTATAAAAAAAACAATTGTATGTTATCCGTATTTAAAATTTATTTGCAATGGCCTAACACCCTTTTAGGGCATTGCAAATAAATTTTAAATACGGATAACATACAATTGTTTTTTGTGTTTCTACAAATTTTTACTGCAACGACTATATGTACCATGGTTTCGCAATAAAGATTTTTATTCTATTCTATGTTATTTTATGTTGTATCTTAGTTGTTCAAAATAAATAAAATAAAATAAAAAATAAAAATAATTTATTTCAGACTTTAGGTCCATTGGGGTTAGTATCATTATTACTAAACTTAAAATTAGGGTTAATATCATATAAAACTAAACAATACATTAAAATTTAAAAATAAAACAAAACTAACTTAACCTATGACCCGGTACATACGGAACTGGCGCATGCAGACCGAGCCAGTGCCTCATTAGGGGGCTGTCCCACGTTTCTGAGACAATGCCCAGGATTCCATTGGGGCTGTCCCGTATCCTGCTCAGGGTTGAAGCACACCTCTTTCGCATGATGGCATGGAATCCATCTATTCCGGCATTGGCAAACATCCCCGAGGCGCTACAGTAACGAGGCAACCCCATCAGAACCCTGAAAGCATTGTTATATTGTACGCGTAGAGCGTTGTAAGCCTTCTGCGTGTAGTTGGCCCATAGGCTGCAGGTGTAAAAAGATTGGCAATATGCTGTGAACAGCGTCGCCTTGACTTGTTTCGTACACCGTGCAAACCTACGCGACAACATGTTGCATCTGACTGACAACGCTCTACGCTCACGTTCCATATCCATGGTATCACTCAGATCTTCCGTGACCCAGTGACCCAGATACTTAAATTTGACGACTTTATTTAGAGGAGTCCCGCATAGTTTTAGGTGTGGTACGTCAGGATAATATTTGGAGCCAGCCTTAAACACAAGCCACTCACTCTTCTTTACGTTGTATCTGAGTCCATGGGTCTCGGCATACTTCTCACAAATACTGAGAAGAGTGATCATCGCGTTGATTGATGGAGTCAGCAGCACCATATCATCTGCATAACTAATGTTGTTTACGCACACTCCACCGATATGACAGCCTTTATAGGTGCTGCTGAGTTCAACAATCAGACGATTAATGTATAAGTTGAAGAGACGAGGCGAGGTCAACCCCCCCTGCCGCACCCCGCACTGCAACCCATACATATCAGAGAGTGACCCTGCCCATCTTACATAATTGGTTTGTTTACTGTACCAATATCTAAGCACCGACACAACTTCGCCCGCCACATCAGTCTCCTCTGTCAACTTTTGCCACAAAATGTCATATGATACAAGATCAAATGCCCTAGACAAGTCTAGAAAGCATGCATTGACAGGTGTTTTTCTAGATGTATAATGAGAGACAGTGTGCTTGAGAGACAGGATTGCGCTTTCGGTAGAAAGACCTGGCCGGAAGCCGAACTGCGCATCGTGTAAGTGTATGCGACTGGCCATATGCCTGTCAAGCAAACTGTCTAACACTTTTGCTACTACTGTGGCAAGCGAAATCGGTCGATAATTAGAAAGCTCAGAAATGTCACCAGTCTTATCCTTCATGATTGGCACGACAATAGTCTTCATCAACTCATCGGGCAGGTGTGAGTGGCTAAGACACAAATTAAGAAACATAGCCAATACTCTGGGCAAATGCACCCCTGCGTACTTTAGGTGCTCAATACTGAGCTGGTCGTGGCCCGGAGACTTGCCTCTTTCCATACCACTAATTATTGACGCGACTTCCTTAGCGGTGAAGTGCACACTCAGGTCCCTTGACTGACTCTCCATATTAAGCACCTTAGTTTGACGTATTAAGGGCGCATTTACCTTAAAGTGGTCTTTGAAAAGGTTTGCTATGGCGGTGGGATCATGTTGCCCCGCTACACTCACAGGGACACTCGACTTAGGGTTCAATTTATTAGTATTCTTCCAAAAACTCTTAAAGTCCCTCACCTTATGGTTTTGTGCCAGTATATCCATTTTAATTTGAGTTTGATTATTTTGACACCATTTTAGTGCGGACTTGAAGAGCTTTCTGGTAATACACATGTTGTCATATAAAGGACCCGAACGCGGCTTATTAAACATACACCATTCTCGAAAAGCAGACCGAGCCTCCCCGTGAGAGCGCTTAACATGCTTATTCCATCCAATTATACGTTTAAATGTTGCCCTGCTGTTCTTACTAGTTAACTGTGATGCTTCGGTAAGTTTACTAATAATGTCACAATACATATTGTTCAAAACATTTTTATGACTACAATCTCTACACAACCTACCGGCACACCTAGCCAATTCAGAAGGAAAATCGACTTCTTTTAGCTTATCATTACATAATTCTGTATACCTAGATATTTGCATAGCATCTCGCTCTCCCCATCTGACATTATTGTTACTAGGCGGGCTCGACAAATGAATAGACTGCCTAGTCAAGGTCAAGTTAAGTTTAATCTGTAAAGGCATGTGATCCGACCAATATGTATCATAAAGCACTTCAGCCGCATCAATAAGGCCCCGAGCGGCCTCCGTGACTACACAGTGGTCAAGCCATCGCCGGCATCCGTGTGCGTCACTAACATAGGTATAGGTGTCTAACGATAGTAAGTCTAAGTCTACACATGTCCATTGTTGTTCCGCACAGAAAGTCAATAACTCATGACCGAACAATGTATCGGGATGAGCATTAAAATCCCCTAGCATGAAAACGGATTGCACATCGTTACTGTCTACTATGGCACTTATCTCACTTAGACACTCAGTGAACTCAATAATATTGTCCAACGAGTCCGTGGGCATGTACACAGAGAAAAATAACAAAGAGCAGTTCCGATATCGTACCTTAATTGCAGCAAGACGAACACTACTACATTTTATCACTGTAACATCTGTAAAGAGCGATTTCCTCCATAACAGAGCCACTCCTCCATAAGGACGCCCGCGAAGTACCCCGGCCGACGTATCCACCGCTGATGTACCCGTGAAGGCAAATTTATCATCAATTTGGCCTAAGTATGCAATATCATGCGGCAAAAGAAATGTTTCCTGCAACGCAATAATGTCCGATGATACACACAGTCGCCTAATACAGTCAACCGATCTAGTTACACTTCTACAATTAAAAGTTATTAACTTAGCTGTATCTTCCATTATTTTGATTTATGTTTTACGCCAATTTTCAGAGCATCTGCTCTGCCAATAAATTTCCGGTATGAAATACCTTCCGGCCAGAAGTCATCACTCATAAACATTTGAAGCTTAGATCTCGGTACAAAAACTTTAAAAGAGTTATAACTTTTTGAGATTTTCATTTTCATTTTTTCCACATTCACTTGTATGCTCCCTTTTTCCTTGACGTACTGCATAATATCTTCTTCCGTGACTTCTTTGTCAACGTTGTATATGTACATCGTAAAAATATTGGAAACGGCCCTAAATTTACTATTAGGGTCTACAATTGCTGTTCCACTATTACCTATAAAACGACGATTTTTCATCTTCTTACGTTGCACTAATTGCCATTCCTCGTCATCATCACATTTTGCCGTTGGTACTTGATTATTTATGTTCGGACCGAACGCCGCATCCGTGTGTCTCACGCAGCCACTTGTAATCTCGCCAGTAACTGATAACGCGCTCGTCGCCCCACCAGCGCTCTGCGCCTGCGCCGCCGCGGGACCGGTTTCGCCCTCGTCGCTACTCGTATGGTGCATTTGAAATAACGAGTCAGCAGCTGACTTTGACGTTTTTGCGGTAGGCGAACATTTGTTTACATCACTTTTGTGTTTTGATTTATGTAACGTAACCGTTTCATTTCGGGTTTGCGTGGGATGTTGTAGTGATGGTAAGGAGGTTTGCAGGTTACTTATAACGCTGTCATTGCTTATTTTGGACACGTCACAATTACTCAAATCTTGCGTTTGGGGTAGTAAACCCATGGGCCCGCTATTACAAAGACTAGTGTTATCTAAATTACAAAACACACCAGCTCCACCGCGCTTAGTATTCACAAAATTAAAATTGTTAGATTTATCTGAACTTGACTTCAAGAGATCAAGATCTGCCTTCAGTCCATTATGTTGAGCCAATGTCACGTACTTCTCCTTTATATCCTCTATTTCTTTCTTACATACATTCATAGTTATCGATCATAGGTACCTATTTCAAAACAAAATCAATCTTGAAGTGAAAATTGAGGTTCCGTGTATGATGTTTTCCAGTTTACGGAATTACGAGGAAACTGTTAAATCACACTTCTTTAGGTATATTAATTTAATTGAAATAAAATTACGACAGTACGTATATAAAACAAAAAAATCTATGTTTTTTCTATCATTTAATCTACGTGAAAGCTATGTAATTTTGTTTTAGGTGATATTGCTTATACAGTATATGAAGTATACACAAGTGGAACTCAAGATTAACCGTCCATTAAGAACTTGCTAAGACAAACTAACTCGCCAAGCAATTAGTTAAGTTAGTTACCAATCCCACCAGTTTACATATATACTTGCATATACCTACTCATTACGTCGTTCTGGCTAAGTAATCTTGATTAACATACGAATTCATAATGTCACATACAATATACAACATACCTACATTGTTTATATTTCTGTTTCTACTTCACTTAAGTACACATTTTTATTTTATTATATGTAGGTAGGACCTACCTGGTAGGTCCGTTTTGGTTACCTACGTGAAATTGTAAAGTTTTGTTTTACTTAAATAATACAATGGGACACCTAAATAGGCTAAGGAAAAAAAATACTAAAGATATATTTTGATATTCTTTATTTATCATTTAGTCATTATATATCATAATTTTATTTCATAAATTGGCTTAAAAATAAAACAAGGAATACAATTTCTCTATTGTCCAGTATCAGCTTGGGTTAAATGTTTATAACTTTAAAATCACGATCAATTTTAATTACAGGTAAAATAAAAATAATAAAGCCATATTTGGAGTAGAGCTATGCTAGACTAGACTACAGAAAAATTAGATTAATTCTTATATAAGAAACACGCCTCAAATGTTATCTACATATCCCTTAAAGCGTAATTGTATGTATTGAAAGTTGAAAAGGCCGAGTGTATAATTAGTAATTACATTTAGGAGATTTTGAATGGAATAAATTGTACGAAATTAATTATTTTCCAATGCTTGATACCACGCCTGGCAGGTTTCGGAGGCAATTTCACAGAGGGCAGACAAGGCTCTGCCTGTTGGATCATATTCTGAAAAGATAATACATAACATATTATTACACGTGTAAGAATATGTCCTTCAAAACTTGGTAAGTAATGTACCGAGTAAAAAAAAAATAGGGCCATATTTAAACTTTGTCAGCTGATATTGCAAATTACCAACGTAGCCCCGCTTTCCGAAAATGGAACCGTTAAATGGAGGCTTCTTGTATGCTCCCTCAGTGAAATGGAGAGCACACATGACGACAACCAGGAAGCAAAGAGTGATGAAGGCATGCATCGCGAATCTGAAATCCAACAAAAGATATCATATTAAAAGATACCTACTTATTAGATGCGTATTTAATTTCAGACGTTTCAGTTTTAATTCGTTTAGAATCAGACCGAGATAAGTCTGGACCGATTATGATAGCACACGCAGTGCAAGTGTTATTTTAAACGTCAAACTTCTATGAAATCTTCTGTGACGTATAAATAACACTTGCACTGCGTGTTCTATCCAAATCGTTGCAGACTTACCTCGGTCTAACTCTAAACATTAGACGATTGTACTTTTCCAATCAATTATTTCAATAGGATGAACCACGCATCGGCTAGGCTATAATTTGAAATAACGATAGGGTTAGACCAAGAAAAGTCTGCAGCGATTTTGATAGCCCGCGCTATGCAAGTGTAATTTAAAGTTTAACATTTAAAACAACACATCAAAATCTCTGCAGTCTTTTCTTGTTCGAACAGTATTCATATTCAGTTGGCTTTGCTTACAACTAGGTACTTACAACAATTTAAAGTTTGCTTTATTGATTACTCTAAATTTCTATCTCTTTTGATGCCTTACAAGCCCAGAAGTAGACTGTTAAAGAATACCGCCCTGTACTCCGTTTTATACCGCAGCTGAGGCTATCCTCTTTCGTATTTATTATCACTAATTTGTGTTATACTTCCCAGCATGATCTGATTAAGGATGAAGATTGGATGTCTAGCTTACAGAAAAACTTGACCAACGAAAGCTGACCGCTGACCTTATTAAATTATCTCCAGAATCCTCTTTCCAGCAGTTTGTATAAAATATAGCACTAAATAAGTATTTTAAAAACAAGTTGTAGTTTATAGGCAATATATAATTACCAGGGATGTTGCGGATATTCGCATCCGCATCCGCATCCGCGGAACATCCGCATTATTTTCAACATCCGCATCTGCATTCGCATCCGCATAAAATTGATGCGGAGCATCCGCATAATGCGGATGTCGACCAAGTCGGTAACAGGAACGTATTAGCGGCGGCGTAAGTGCTAAGGTAATTTCGTCATTATATATATAACGAACTCGTCTAGATGATCTAGATCCCAAAATTCTGGCTGAACTACTAAACGTTTCGTTTTTTTTTAATAAAAAAAGCTGAAATTGTAATATTTGACGTTTTTTGAGTAACAATTCTTGACATCCGCATCCGCGGATATGTGGCTTTAAATATCCGCATGCGCATCCGCGGATGTAAAAAAAATCTGCATCCGCAACATACCTGATGATTGTTGAACAGTGCCTGCTACCTGTTACGAAGGATCTATGTAAATATAAGATGGTGTATTAATAATTAGAAATTGATACTTGTGCTTGCTCTATTTTTAATACATATACATACTCAAATAAAATAATGTTAGAGTTAGACCAAGAAAACTCTGCATATATTTTGATGGCCCACGCAGTGCAAGTGTTATTTTAAACGTCAAACTTCTATGATATTATGACGTATAAATAACACTTTCACTGCATGGGCTATCAAAATCGCCGCAGACCTTTCTTGATCTAACTCTATTAATGTTTTTAAAAGAAAAATGTAAGATGTGGCTCTACATAAACCAAACGTAAGCTTTAATAAACTATTTATTAAAGCAATAAATTTCGAACTTAAATGGATTTGCGGGTAACTACATTAAGGGCTTAGTAATAGCCCGTGGACATCCGAGCAATATGCACTAACTAACTAAGTTATAATCCCTGAAGACTCCCCTATCAGTGTCAATACGCGGTCAGAGTGCGCTAATCCAATAATTGCTCGAGTAGCCGCCATCTTCAGGCTTTGCCCTATAAAATGGCGGGAAACTTTGGCCCTGGCATCAGTTGACGTCTGTCGCTTCGAGAGTTACCAGTGAAGAAAAAATATTGCAAAAAAAAGGTAAGTTGTAGTTTTCGTGGTTAAGTTTCAAATTATAATGCCTATTTTATTAAAGTTGAACGAGATTTCCTGTACATATCGTGTCCTGTACATACCGCTTATGAGATGGAATTCATTCATAAAGTGGATATGCACTTTTGCAGCTTGATATCCATGTACTTAATATTTTGGTGAAGATCATTCAATACAGATCACACAATAGAGATTAGAGAAACCCAGATATAAATAAATATTTAACAATGTAAAGTAAAATTTTGTTGGAGATACCATACAGCATTTGCTATATTAAGTATGTACTAATTAAAGTTGGGTTGATGCATCTTACTTAGACCTACTAGAATTAATTATCTCTAACGGATTAATATAGATCCGGTTCGAAGGACCATTTTTAACATAGGTGACATTAATAAGATTTGTACATATTGACGTACATTTTTGTACATATTGACGGATTTAAATGTAAAAAAAAGGATAAAATTGATAATTTATTTAATAAATATCTTCCATAGATGGCCGGTGACATGATGAGGTTTACTATCGGTGTAGTCTGCGTTGCCGTCGTCCTACTGTCTCTAGCAGAACTCAGCGAAGCGAATTACAAAAACGCCCCTATGAACGGAATAATGTTTGGAAAGAGGGGGCCTTCTGGTATGTATTGTAAACATAAACATATATTACAGTATTTATACTGGGTTAAGCAGATCTTGTTAGTAGAAAAAGGCGGCAAATTTTAAAAATGTAGGCACAAAAGGATATCGTCCCATAGAAAATTTGAATTTCGTGCCTT
This sequence comes from Cydia fagiglandana, assembly GCF_963556715.1. Classification (NCBI taxonomy): domain Eukaryota; kingdom Metazoa; phylum Arthropoda; class Insecta; order Lepidoptera; family Tortricidae; genus Cydia; species Cydia fagiglandana. The sequence continues at coordinate 6,197,272 of NC_085956.1, forward strand.
TTTCTACTGGCAAAATTTGTTTGACCATCTGTAGTTTATGATCTACCCAATAGCTATACATACATGTATGTAATTGTTACTCTATATGACTCTCTTTTCCTTGATACCATGGCATCTACTGTGCAATCCATTGAATATAAAATTTTGATGAATACCACTAAATCAGATTATAGTCTGGCAAATCAATTTTTAGCTCCTTTTTTTAACTAACAAAATGGTTTTTACATAGTGTAGTCATTTCAATTTGTTATTAATTAAATAAATAATAGTTTCTATTGATGCCCGATAAGTTATAATAATAATAATCAGGTTTAAAATACTCACAAGCATGTGACAACTCCTGGCGGGAAAATCGGCATACGGCTGCGTTTTCCTATTTTTATTTTTATAGTAATTAAGTTATATTTTAGAAAGAAAAGAAATATGAATATTGATGGCTATTAAAATTTCGCCACTCAGTACTGTCATGTTTCTTTTTTTTTCTTATAAAACTTTAATTTTGTTTCAGAATATGATTCCCGGGGCAAAACCTTTACCGCTCTATGTGAAATCGCCACGGAAGCATGTCAAGCGTGGTTCCCGTCTCAAGAAAACAAATAAAAAAGGCTACTTCATGGAACTTTACGCAACTATACCTAATTTTGGTCATGGATTATGATACTGATAAAATATTATTCCCCATTAATGGAAATATTTACACTTTACTAGCAACACTGACACGCTTATCTTTTTAAATTTTGAAATGTTTTCCTTAAATATTAAGTAAAAATGTAAAAAAGATATGATAAAGGCTGGAATATTTTCATGTTATTCTAGTCTAAAAGTTTAATAAATCATGGCGATGCATTAGTTATTGTTGTTTTATTTATTTAGGTCAATTTAAAATTGATAGTCGATTTGACCTACATTTGAATATTATGAGTTGGTAACCCTCGTGGGAAAATTAAGATAAGAATGACTTTCTTCGCGATTGTTTTCAGTTTTTTTAGATATTCCAACTAGTTTCTTATAGGAGTTTATGAATTCTCATTACACTGGTATGAGGTTTTCTTGTGGGGAGAAAATCTTTCGCTATTACAATAACAGCTGTGATTATAGCGATTATTGATAAAAACATTGCTTCTAATTTGACATCTGTCAATAACAATGCAATGCAGTGACGTTTCGCATTGTAAAAATTAGCGAATTCGAATCTACCTTGTTTCTAAAATGAATTATCAAAGTTCTGATTTAGTGGTGAAATAATGTTATAGAACACAGTTCCTTTATTCAACCAGGATTGTAACTAAAAATCAAAATGACTACGAAAGAGCTTTACACAAAGGTAATGATTATTTTTATTTTGGCATACCTAAAACATTTTAAATTTGGAATAGTTTTTTCTTAATTTTTAGTTTTAAAGCCGTATTTGGTTTAGTCGGACTAGGGGACTTGTAATAGGCAAAGTTTACACCACTTTTACTATCTATGCTACTATGCTTGAGATAATTTAATGTCTCATGTTTTATTCATTTTGTTGTAAATTATCACCTCAATCTGTTCACGGTAAAGATCACCGTATACTGCGTATACATTATATCATGTCTACATAACACATAATTGCTATGTTAATTTAAATACCTACTGATATCAATGATAATATCTTGCTTTTTTATTGTTACTTTTTCTGGCTGGATTATGCTTGTGTTAATTATTATCTGTATGATTATAATTTTTATGACCACCTATCGATTTAAATGAAAATATACTATAGGAGCAGCACTCTTTTCTTAAACATTTTATTTATAAACTATGATTTAGCAGCTAAGAATAAACATAGTTAATGCATATGTAGGACAAATAATGCAAAATGAATAGACAGAGCTTTGACTTGTTAAAAGAAAAATAAAAAAAAATGTGGTTGGAACATTCCTATACTTTTGTTTTCTTTTTGAGATAGGGAAAAGGGAGTGTGTATCGCTGGCAATATTATTATTAAAAAAATCTATCACAATAAATTGAATGTCCGAAAACTTTTTGACATTTTTGCTAACAAAATTGTCATCTTGATTTGGTTTGTTCATTTTCTGATTGAGTTATAAACAAAGTTATGCAGTTTTTCATTGGTGCCAAAAGGCTTACGGATTAATGGTTTAATGCAGCCGGATTGGAACACTCGTGGGCCGGATTTGGCCGGGTTTGGAGAACCCTGGTTTAATGCAATCATAATATTATTGTATGTCTCTAAAATAGATAACATATAGTGATGTACCGACTATTGATTTGGCCGACTAGCCGACTAATCGGCGCTCGAATGGCCGATTAGTCGGCTGACTAGTCGGCTAGTCGGCCAGATCATTAGTTTCGTATAAGTTCAGCTGAAAAACAATAGTTTTGCTCTTTTGGTTGCGCTATTCATATATTAGCTTGGCTAAAAGGTGTTTTCTATTGGTTCAAAGACCTATCACAAGAATCCTCGTTCAATTTCTGTCTTTCTTTTATTTTGCGATCCTGATGAGCAGAAAAAGTTTTCACACCCTGAATAGGTATTTTGGTAAAATAGACATAAAACATATGGTAAATATTAACTGTTGGTTTCTTTTTTTCTGTTTTTCTTTCACTAATAAAGTGCCGACTAATCGGCCATTTTTGCCGACTAGTCGCCGACTAATCGCCGACTACAAATGTGGCCGGATAGTCGGCTTTCCCGACTAGTCGGCGACTAGTCGGTACATCCCTAATAACATATCATTTCACATTTTGCTTAATGAGAGAGTGAGACACACTGAGATATATGAGACAATAGCAGATATGACACTGCACCTACTTAATCTTTCTGGTTGGACCTATTGGTTGACTGGTAGAGAATGCCTTAAGGCATTAAGTCCGCCATTTGTACCTTCATGTGTTGTGCAATAAAGATTAAAATAAAAAAATAAAATAAAAATAAATAGCAATGAATATTTACTTACCTAATTGGTGTAGATTAGTTATAAAAGTAAATACTTTTGGAAAATTCCAGGGGGCCCGGATATGGGTGGAACACCCCGAGAAAGTCTGGGAGAGTGCCACAGTCTCCGCGGACTACCGCTCCGGAGTCCTCATTGCCAAGTTGGACCAGACTGGAGAGATACGACAGATCAAGGTATGTACCCGTACTGTTAACTGATAGTTCGTAATCCTTATTACAACAGGCATAAGGTCTAACGATGGACAGTTAAGAGTATTGCTGTTTCTACAGTCGCCGTTAGATATATTGGAGCAGCCAAGCTGCTCACAAATATCTGAGCACGCCTCTATTGTCAAGGCGTTAGAGTGCATGTTCAGATATTGTGAACACCTTGGCCGCTCTGATATATCTGATGGCGACTGTACCATAATCATAAGATTCTGTTGACATTTAATTGGATTTAGGGATCATGTAGGTACATCAACATGACCTTGTGTACAATGCTTTACTTTGAATGGCTACGTAATAAGTTAACAATGCTTTAATTTGAATGGCCCTTACAAAGGGTAACAATGTCCTGTTAATCCCTACTTCACTAGTATCTCAATCAATCAATCAAACTTTATTTACCTTATTCGGATGAATTGGCGCGAATTCAACAATATTCCATAAAAATTACCATAAAAATGAAATTCAGTCATGACTGCTTACCAAACATTGTTTGTATACCAATCCATGAAGCTAGCATGACTAGCTGTCAAGTTGTAAATCGCGCGTGACGTCTTTCTTTTTATTGCACTATTCGAATTAGGAAGAGGTCAATTAATAACGAGTTATTTTTCTTAACAGATAAAAGATGAGAACCAAATGCCGCCCTTGCGGAACCCCTCTCTCCTCATCGGGCAGAATGACCTCACGTCGCTGTCATACCTGCACGAACCTGCAGTTCTACACAACCTTAGAGTCAGGTATGTTCTCTGCTATTAATAAGCCGTTTTTAAGCTACCTACAGTTAGCTAACAGTCGTCAGAGATCGGTCAACAGTGTCAAACGCTTACGTTAAATCCAAAAAGAAAACTGGCAGTTAGACATTATCAAACTGCACAACGGGAATTAATCGCGTATTTAAGTTTTAAGATTTACCTCCGACGTTTCGAGGACGGCGTTGTCCCCGTGGTCTCGGAGTTTGATAATGTTTAATAATCGTGAAAGTTTAAATCAGTGTTTGTCAGTTAGACGTTATATAAATGTAAGTTTTTATTAATAATTGTACTAGTATGTTATTTATATGTCTGAGCTTTTCACGACGTCCTTAATTATTACACCTTATAAAGCAAAGTTTGTGTTTTTGTATATTCGCGATAAACTCAAAAACTACTGAACGGATTTTCATGCGGTTATCACCTATCAATAGAGTGATTCTTAAGGAAGGTGCATAATTTGTTAATCCGTGCGAAGCCGGGGTGGGTCGCTAGTGACAAACAAATCCAGTTTTTATTTTATCACTAAAATCTTAGAAAAATCACGTTGAAATTCCAACTTCTAAAATTACTCGTTTATGTGTCATAACTAGTCATAAGCATTACGTATACGGATATACTTATCTACATCCGAACTCGTGCATATCTATCGGTACATTGTACGTAACTATGTGTCGCTAATGTGTTTACATAAAGGGGCGTAAAACACATGCATTTTTGCGTCATGTCACGATCTTTCATTCTGACAAATCAAACGGACCCCTCAGATGTCTATACCCTATGTTACGTAAGGTAGAAGTACTAGAGCTCGACGCTGCACTAGTATTCGACATGGGCACTTTATGTCAAAGTGACAAGGATTAAATTTGAACACAGAAAAATCTTCGCCGTTCAAATTTAACCTATGTTACTTTGACATAAAGTTCCCATGTCGAATACTAGTGCAGCGTCGAGCACTAGTACTTCTACCTTGCCTGCTAAGTTTACAAAAGATAATATAATTTTTGTTTATACACTGTCCGTGTCCGGTGTAGTTGACATGTTTGACAAAGATAATGTTAGACATGTCAGTTAAGACATTTTATAAGTAACAATTAAATTTACTTTCACTGATTTGTGTACCACAAAAAATGTCTTCTAGATTAGTGAAATATTAAAATAGTTTTAGTTTAATGGATCCATGGCGATATAAGTATATTATACGTATACTGTATGAAAAAAACCATAAGTATATAATTTAGTACGATAGTAAAATAACTAATAACTTCAATGACTGAGGGAAGAAACGTTTTTTTTTAAATATAAAATTATGACCTTATAGGGATGTGTATTGCCATAAGTTTAGTAATGATATCATGACTGATAATTGGTTTTCACACGACAAATTTTGATTCTTATGTCAGTGGAATAGAGTTTAATATTGTATTGGTGAAAACTTAGTTGAAGGCCGTTTTTAGCAAATTTATTACTTATACATATGATGAATTCTTAGTTACGTTACAAAATGACGCGTTCTCTGGACTAAAGAACTTACAGCTGTGTAAATAGATTTCTGAAATTTTAATTCCATAAATGTTAATACTAAATAGTTTCGAATAATATATATTGAGTTATTTTTCACACACAGACACAAGCTAAATACAGCTTTAGGTACTGTGACTTAGAGTTCAAAATAAAATCTATTTTTAGAATCAAAAAATTATTTATGTGCGTGGTTCAACAACCATAATTATTTTAACGGCTTAGGCCCACTTACACCATTTTATTAACCCGGGGTTAACCGGTTAAACCTGGAGTTACCATGGTTACCAGTACAATTTGACACTGGGCTGACAGTTAAATCGCATAACCCCGGGTTAGGGGGATGGTGCAAGTGGGTCTTAGGCCGTTTAGGGCCACTTGCACCATTCACTAACCTGGGGTTTACCGGTTAAATCTGGAGTTGCCATGGTTACCGGTACAATATGCCACTGGGTTAACGGTTTAACCAGTTAACCACGGGTTAGTGGGATGGTGCAAGTGGGCCTTAGGGTCATAATATTTTTTTAAATATTTCTTTACTGTCCATGTTCGCAAAGGTCGTAATATTATTTGGAGGCGTGTAGTTTGCATAATAGTACCTAAACTATTGGTGAAACGGAGAAACGGCCAATTGCACGCAAAAAAATATTTTAGGGGAAGACCATGACGACATTTCAGTGCTAATTTCTTTTAGTTCTATCGGTATGGTAAATGGCACTTGGCAAATACATGCAATAAAAAAGAGTAAATGGGCCTGGGCTGGCCATGTATGTCGTACTACAGATAACCGGCGGACCAAACATGTCACAGAATGGTTACCAATAGACACACCGAGAAAACAGAAAAAACCGAATACTAGATGGAGAGATGAGCCTCGAAATTTCGATAGATACTGGTGGAGAACAGCACAGAATAGGAAGGAATTGGAAAAACTGGGGGAGGCCTTTTCCGCACATGCGGCATGCAAATGCAAATAAATTGAATAAACAATAAAAGTTAAAAAAATAATTTAATAAATAAATGTAATAACAATGAAAGTGTAAAAATAACAAAAACGCAAGAAATAAGGGCCATTACTATTACTATTACTATTACTAAATGGCACTTGAAGATATTTCACTTAATGTTTAGTTGTTTTTCATCAATTTCATCAATTTCATCATAAATGAAAACGTTTAGGAACTATAGGTACAGTCGCCATCAGATATATCGGACCGGCCAAGATGGTCACAAATATCTGAACACGCCTCTATTGTCAAAGCGTTAGAGTGCTTGTTCAGATATTGTGAACACCTTGGCCGCTCCGATATATCTGATGGCGACTGTACTAGGAAAGCACTAACATACTCGTAAATATCCGTTGCTTTCCTACACTAACTAAAATGTTTCCTGTTCTAGGTTCTGCGATCGCAACGCCATCTACACGTACTGCGGTATCGTGCTGGTCGCCATCAACCCTTACAACGAATTGCCTATTTACGGTAAGCTTTAGGGTTCCGTACCCAAAGGGTAAAAACGGCACTCTTACTAAGACCACTGTCCGCCTGTCTGTCTGTCACCAGGCTGTATCTCATGAACCGTGATAGCTAGACAGTTGAAATTTTCACAGATGATGTACAGTCGACGTCAGAGATATGTTTACACTTTTGCACCTTACGCCTTTAGTAATAAGGCGAAAATTGTAAACATATCTTTGGCGTCGACTGTATTTCTGTTGCCGCTATAACAACAAATACTAAAAAGTGCGGAACCCTCGGTGGGCGAGTCCGACTCGCAACTGTCCGGTTTTTTTTAGTAGTGAAGTTGTTATTATTATTGAAATACTTAACCGATCTTTAAATCTCCTGTTGCAGGCGATGAGACCATCATGGCGTATCGCGGTCAGTCCATGGGCGACCTGGACCCTCACATTTTTGCCGTCTCGGAGGAGGCCTACACGAAACTTGAGAGGGAGCGGCGAGACCAGAGCATCATAGGTTTGTAATACATACAGCCGTATTCGAACAATGAGATACGTCAAATACTAGATATTGAAAAGATATGGAATAGATATGTCAGTGTCAAACAAGTGTCAAAAGTGACGTTTTTTTTGAAGAAATATCAATTTTGACACTTGTTTGACACTGACATATCTATAATCCATATCGTTTCAATATCTAGTATTTGACGTATCTCATTGTTCGAATACGGCTGATACTTTTGTTGCCTTTCAAAAACGCTATAGAACTGGGCAGGCAGGAAGATGGCCGATGGGGTCGAGAAGTGCTCGAGTGGAGACCACGGACTAGCAAGCGCAGCGTAGGACGTCCACCCACAAGATGGACAGACGACCTTGTTAAGGTCGCCGGAAGACGCTGGATGCGGGTCGCTTCCAACCGGCACGTATGGAGATCCAAGGGGGAGGCCTATGTTCAGCAGTGGACGTCTTATGGCTGAGATAATAGAACTCGATTCCCATCGGCTTGTCTGATATTCAGACTCTTGGGCCATTTTCTTTAAACTTATGAAGAAAAGGAAGGGCAACTCAGCTATGGCTTTCCTACAAACAATCTAGACGCGCCGCCACTGATACATATACAGAACTAGATAACTAAAGAATACCATAATAGGGAATATTACGCGAAACTCGTAACAGTTGAAATTTTCGCAGATGATGTATTTCTGTTGCCGCTATAACAACAAATACTAAAAACATAATAAAATAAATATTTAAGCAAGTATTTCCCATACAACAAACAGGTTTATTTTGCCGTTTTTTGCGTAATGGTACGGAACCCTTCGTGCGCGAGTCCGACTCGCAGTTGGCCGGTTTTTTATTCAAAATTACCTATGTATACAGCCACAGACCCACTAAAAATAAATTATTTTTGGACAGTGAGCGGCGAATCAGGGGCCGGCAAAACTGTGTCAGCTAAGTACGCAATGCGTTACTTTGCGGCCGTGGGCGGGAACGCGAGCGAGACGCAGGTGGAGCGGAAAGTGCTCGCTTCCAGTCCTATTATGGAGGTAAGCCAGTATTTCTAGCCAAAAGATACATTCGTTACCATTAAAGATCGGTTTTCCTAGGATAGCGGTGCCGTCATATAGCGGCCGTCTCCATACTAAATAATACGGCTAAATATGGATGTCGTAGTATTTGTATAGAGACGGCCGCTATCCTAGGAAACCAGAGCATAATAAATAGAAATAATTACCTCTCTGGAATACCGGTCCGTCGCTATATTGATTGTGCTACCAATAATATAGTCAGTCAAACCAAATTAGTCTGTGGCTTGGTCAATTTGTGTAAAAAAAATGTCCTATAATATTTATTTATTTATTATTTTTTAATCCTCAGGCCATCGGCAACGCGAAAACCACTCGCAACGACAACTCCTCCCGGTTCGGCAAATTCATAGAGATACACTTCGATGAGCTGTACAGAATATCTGGTGCCAGTATGAGGACTTACTTGCTTGAGAAAAGCAGAGTGGTGAGTGTCTACTAGATGGCGCCGCGTTCATTTGTAACAACGACACGGCAATCCTGCTGGAGACACGCCCTCATGTGTTTTTATGATAGACCGATAGATCATTTATTCAATTCAATATATTTAATTTAGACTGCATAAGTCCATAAAATACAGTTAACAATATTTATTACATAATGCTGATAAGTGTTTTGAAATATACTTAAAACATATTTAAACAAATAGAGGCTACAAATGCAAATCCGCAACATGCTTCGTCCAAAACAAACCAATGATGATATCCGCAACAGGTTCCATAAAATTGTTAGTATTACAAGTACTTACATTTTAGAGTTAGTGATTTCGGGGTTGGTCTAATAGAAAAAGCTGTTCAGTACGACCTACCTAATCACCTCGCACAATATGGCTAACGGTCCAAAAATGAATCTATATACACTCAATAATTATAATTATTTAGCCAAGACATTTCCATTGTGTTCCAGGTGTATCAAAGTTCTGGGGAGAGGAATTATCACGTATTCTACCAGCTGTGCGCCGCGGCGCGCAGCATGCCAGAGCTGCAGCTAGGTGAGACTTGCCCTTAACCTTTTGAACGCCACCACACCTCGGACACTCACGATCAAATGTATGAAACAAACGCGTTCCTACGCACACAGCCTAAGCTCGTGTAGGTAAAAGCGTACCATGCTTGTGTGAGTGAGATAAGACGTGCTAGGGTACCCGCCATTTTGTTGTCAAGTTCGATGACCTCAATGACTGAAAACTCATTGCGCGAATTAGGAAGAAATAAGAATCACATTATGCTGTAAGGTGGGTATCAAAGCTCGATTTATACAATATACTTTCAACGGGAGACAGGGAGCGTCTATACTGTACGCTAGTACTCTTTATTATACTGTGACGCCACAGACGGCAATTGACGCCAACGCAAAATCGTGCCAACGACGCCACAGACGGAATTTGACGTCAATCGTTTTTTCATGAAAATGTACCCATTTTAAGGTGTTGGCATTATTTATTCACAAAACTAAATTTTACCCCCGTGGCGTCAGTGGCACGGCAAATGGATGCGCCGTAAGGCGTTCAAAAGGTTAATCTCTTTTTATTAATCTACAGATTACTATTTACAGAGGACAAGGATAGTACACACGCTATCGCAAGAATCGATTTTAAAAATATTACAACTAACACTTCGCAGAAATAATTTGTTATAATTTTAGTTATAATAATATTTGTAATGTGTATGATAATTTAGGCCTTAATTTAGGCGGCTGATATCCTCTGGCCGTCCAGAGGCCTATAAAAAGGTCTCCCATTCCATTCTAATTTGAATCGTTATTTTGACAAATCAAAATTGCATTTGTCTTGGCAAGTTTTGACGCGTGGGCGGCTACAGAATAATAAAGATTACCTCGTGTCATTTTCAATATCCTTGGACGCTCTAGATGCACAGCGTCCAGAAGTAAATTCGTTACAATACATTTTTAGGGTTCCGTACCCAAAGGGTAAAACGGGACCCTATTACTAAGACTTCGCTGTCCGTCCGTCCGTCCGTCCGTCCGTCTGTCACCAGGCTGTATCTCACGAACCGTGATAGCTAGACAGTTGAAATTTTCACAGATGATGTATTTCTGTTGCCGCTATAACAACAAATACTAAAAACAGAATAAAATAAAGATTTAAATGGGGCTCCCATACAACAAACGTGATTTTTGACGTCGGGAGGGGCCAGTACTTGGATGGGTGACCGTTTTCTTTTTGCTTTTTTTTTTTGCATTATGGTACGGGAACCCTTCGTGCGCGAGTCCGACTCGCACTTGCCCGGTTTTTGTTTCAGACCACCAAGACTCGTTCCACTATTTGAATCAGGGCGGCAGCCCCGACATAGACGGCGTCGACGACCTGAGAGCATTCAACGAGACGAAAAACGCACTCACCACATTAGGCAAGTACAAGTATACAGTATGTAACCAAAAAGAATAGATAGTATAGAGGGGTCCTGTCATTGTCAATTTTGTAGTCACGGTAAATTTACTGCTATCTATCGACACACGATTAAAACTTAAAATAAAATTGAAAATGTATAAATTAATCAAAATATGTTTACGGATAAATGATTTTTAATTTTTATTGTTCCATACTGACCCAAGTTCTTTCACTGATATGTGTTAAAATTGTTAAATATCAAACGGTGTCCTCAACGCCATCTACCCGAGAATAGGCCAAAGGTATAAATTATAATGGCGCCATCTATTCGAGAATGACTTATTCTTGATATCCGAGGCACGTTTTTTTCTTAGACTTTATCTATCTTATACGGAGTTATATATATCTCTGATGTAACTGAAAGAAAAGCAATTACTCAAACCGGTTAATGCTTAGGTCACACTGAGCAACTTTTATGGGCCTAACCCTGAAAACGCGTAAAAAAACAACGGGTTGCACTCCGGGAGTGCCGACAGAAGTGAAAACTCAATGACTAGTCCAAAATGTCTGCAGCACTATGTATATTGACCCATCCTCCTTTCTATTGAAAAACTTTAGTTCCGAAATTGCTGGCCAGTGAGCTTACATTTGTAGCGTTAATTGTTTAAAATTCGAATAGAAATTGTGAAGTTACCTTGCAGACCTCGCATCTAAATATATTTGGTCATGATATTTTGAGTTTTATTCACCAGTACTAGAGTTCACGTTTATTAGCGATTTCATCAAGATGTAGCTTTATTGAATTATATTTGAGTGATATAAAGTTAGAATGTAACTGTGAGATCCTCGTATTTCAGCCTGTACAATATTAGAACATTGAGCTTTATTGCTTAATGTAAAAGTCCAGTTTTAAATAATTGACCTGATTATGATACGTTATGAGTGTTATGACAAAAGTTCTTTGGTGAATAACATTGTCCGTGACACATGACGTCAGCGTTACGTTACGCGTTACGCTGAATCGATTTTATAATTTTTTTCCCCACCTCAAAAAGTGCTCAGCGCCGCTATAGTTATTTACGATACAAGTGCGTAAAAGAGAAAATTCGAAACGAGTGGCGATAAATTAAAACACGACCGAAGGGAGTGTTTTAAATCGACACGAGTTGCGAATTATCTATTCGCACGTGTATCGTACAACGTTTTACAGTACATATGGCCCTTTAAACTTTTGACATCGCACGAAAAGTGCTATTTTACGCACTAGTGCGGAAAAATAGGACCATATGTACTGTAAAAGACTCAGTAAGACTTAACATTCATTAAGAAAGTAACACTTTTCTGTTCTAGCACACTATATTCTCATTTTATTTCACATTCTTTTTTTTAGCTTAAATAATCCGTTTAAGCATCAGATTGTGTCAACACTAAGATTTTTTTATTTTCCTCATAGTTGATGTGAAAAGCGGTATGTGTCACACGGTATCATAATTATTTCGTCTTGGGCGTTAACACTTGAAAACCTCATTACGCTCAGGATTCAATGTACGCCCTTGACGGAAATATATCATTTTGATCCCTTGTAACACAAACTACTATTGTATCCGTTTGTGCGTTAATAACATAATTTTTTGTTCACAGGTGTGTCAGAAACGGAACAACAGAATATGTTCACCGTGTTGGCGTGTATCCTCCATCTTGGAAATATAGAGCTAACATGCGAGCCAGACTCGGGGGACGTGGAGGAAGACGGCGCTTATATCGATGTGAGTATTTTTTTTTAGCCTATGTGTGTGTCCCACTGCTGGGCAAAGGCACAGTACACTAAGAACAGTAGTGAATCTAAGGCCGCTCGGCAAGTTATTTGCCTACTCTTGCGTTGGCGCTCAGGGTTGTCACTTTTATTGTACCTTCATACTGATACGCGACCCGGCCGCCGCGCCCGCGCCCCACGGCGGGTTGGTCAACGACACCTTCTCGTAACTCATGAGGCCCTGGTACTTGTGTGTGTTGTGTGGTTGTATTCTTGTACTGCAAAGGCCTCCCCTCTCCCTTTCCAATCCTCCCTGTGCTGAGCAAGATCCCGCCAATACCGCTGGTCGTCCCGCCATCTCTTTCTCGATGTGAGTATAGGTTTTGAAATTTAGAGAAAGGCGTATTACTCGTAAATATATTAAGAACGGGTCACTCACGTATTTTAAGTCGAAAAACGCTCGACATGTTGTTGTTGTGAATACGTGAGTGACCCGTTCTTAATATATTTAATATGTCTGTGTCTCACGGAAGTTTGAAGAGAAAGGTGAATGAAACGAATGATGTATGAACGGAATCTCACCTGTATGTGCAAGATGCAGTTTCCAAAAAGCCTCCAGGCCCCTATTTCACCACGGTGACAGGTGCGTGAATTGTCAAGAGCTTCGCAAAATAAGTACTTATTTACTGGCGATATAATGGAATGGAGGATTTTTTTTGTTAAAATGTTGGTGGCAAACAAGCACACCGCCCGTCCGAAGGTAACCGGTTACCGTAGCTTATAGAGGCCTGTGACGTCAGTAACAGTCATGTCGACAATTGTCGCACTTGTCACCGTGGTGAAATTGTGGCCAAGAGACCTCCGTTTCTATCTCAAAAGCTACAAACATCTAACATGGAATAATAATTTTTGTTTGTTCTCTCTGTAAATTGTGTTTATCCCGATTTTTCGGAGTCTAGGGACCGCTGTCCGACTTTTATAGTAGTGCGCATGTAATCCGTTGAAACGTCAAGCCCCTCTAGGGCTTTCCTTCTTTACTGGGCCCAAGTGGAGGCGCCAGCCGGGATAGGGACCGTGCGCGTTGGAGGGTCTGCCATCTTGTGGCTTCAATCGGAAACATATGTGCACATGTACCTACATTGTCAAAGCAAGTGCTACCATCTACCGTTCTCGTCGATACGTTTCCTTGTGCATGGTCTGCCATCTTGCGGGCTACATCGGAAGAATAAACGAGACATGTAACGCCTCGCGACAAAAATCTGATGGCTCCTATGCTGCCCCCTATAGTTCATGCACGGGGCCTATAGCAGTGAATTTTGACAACCATAAATAGCCGAAAGGGATAGTGCTATATATTAGAAAGGGATAGCATGATTCGACCCTGAATCGCTGTCAAACTTCGGGTTTCGAACGAACGTCAAGCACCCTAGAGGTGCTTGAGCACCCTAGAGGTGCTTGACGTTTCAACGGATTACATGGGCTTTTCTCCTTTACTGGGCCCAAGTGGAGGCGCCAGGCGGAATAGGGACCGTGCGCGTTGGAGGGTCTGCCATCTTGTGGGCTCAATCGGAAACATATGTGCACATGTACCTACATTGTCAAAGCAAGTGCTACCATCTACCGTTCTCGTCGGTACGTTTCCTTGTGCATAAGTTCTGCCATCTTGTGGGCTACATTGGAAGTATAAACGACACATTTACGCCTCGCGCCAAAAATCTGATGGCTCGTATGCTGCCCCCTATAGTTCATGCACGGGGCCTATAGCAGTGGGGAGACACTCCTGAATTCGGTCGAACTCGGCTCCATTCGGCTCAGCATTTCTCCAAGCAATTATTAGGTTGGCACCACTTGACTTCCTTGTGCATGCACGTCCACCGATAAGATAATCACTTGAATTTTGACAACCATAAATAGCCGAAAGGGATAGTGCTATATATTAGAAAGGGACAGCATGATTCGACCCTGAATCGCTGTCAAACTTCGGGTTTGTAGGAAGTGTCCTTTCTGTACGGTAGTACTATTATTTCTTCTGTGCCTATAGCAATACATTTATCACCGTTTTTTGATAAATTGTTTTTTTCTTACAGCCGAACGACAAACACCTACAAATAGTCTGCTCGCTTCTCGGGGTGGCGAAGCCGGAGCTAAGTCGGTGGCTGACGCATCGGCGCATCGCTTCTGCCCATGAGGTATGCCAGGCCATACAATCTCTCTGCGCATTGGAGGATCTTCCATCTTGTGGCCTAAATCGGAAACATAAACTAGACATTTACATTTTGCGCCAATAAACACGGGGCTCTAGTGCTGTCCCCTACAGTTAAGGCACGCTCCCTGTCGACCGACAAGCTACACGCGCTAACTTTTGACCTGTTACCATATTCGGACCAATCTAAGTCTGCACAGACCACGCACAGACTTTGCAGTGGCAGTGTTCAAGTGCTACTATGTAAAAATTGTCGTCAAAAATGTGCTTTTGATTGAGATGTAATTTGGGATTTAGAAAGTGAAACCTAAGCCCTCCTACGTGTACACGTCCAACGCAGCTGGCCATTATTGTCACACGTGCAATAGAGTATTTAAGAGCAAGTTCGGCCTGCCCAGTCACATTAGGGCTCACGCTAGAGAACGTCAATAATGTTTATTTAAGGTTGTCGTCATCGAAAACGGTGAGGAGGACTGTTGAAAAACAAGTCGCGGTAAAAGCTTCTATTTTTTTCAGGTGATAGTGTCCCGAATGGACACGAACCGAGCCGCATTCGCTCGCGACGCGCTCGCGAAACGAATGTACGGTGAAATGTTCGCTTGGCTCGTCAAGTGTGTGAACCGCGCGCTGGAAACGGAGCAGAATAAGAGCCACTTTATTGGTAGGTAAAAAAATATAAAAATGCCACAATTAACAAAACCTATTGGTAAGTTGGGCATATTTAGCAAAATATGTCGAAAATTTGGCAGAAAATGACATTTTTTAGGGTTCCGTACCCAAAAGGTAAAACGGGACCCTATTACTAAGACTTCGCTGTCCGTCCGTCCGTCCGTCCGTCCGTCCGTCCGTCTGTCTGTCTGTCACCAGGCTGTATCTCACGAACCGTGATAGCTAGACAGTTGAAATTTTCACAGATGATGTATTTCTGTTGCCGCTATAACAACAAATACTCAAAACAGAATAAAATATAAAAATTTTACCTTCCAATAAAATTATTATTATGTTTCCTATCCACATCGGATATCTTCATTGAGAGAGTAACGCGATCGTTGACCAATGATGCCGCTAGCGTCTATGTAGTCGCTCCGCCCCACGCCGTGACGTAGTTCCGCTTCCACTTCCTGCGAACCGTTGCTCGCTTCCCGCCACTCGCCACCGCCATGTCATTGTTGAGGAGAAGTACCGTCGGCATAAAAGTAGCCTAGTAGCCTGCCAGGAAGGCATTACTCAGATATCCGATGTGGATAGGAAACATAATAATAATTTTATTGGAAGGTAAAATTTTTATATTATGTGTTCCGTACTCCACATCGGATATCTTCATTGAGACCTGTTTATTATCTCCTGGTGGCGAGTTAGCGGGCGCGCAAGCGATAGGGCTACACCTACTGTCATAGAACTCAGAGAACGAATAAATATGTATACACCATATTGCAACCCATGAAATCACAGTGACTCGTTATAATGTGAATTACAGGAAATTGAGAATTGAAATTGTAATCTCAGGTTCGAAACTGGTTTAAGAGAATTCTCATTCGAAATCGCATCCGATCCGCAGAATCTCGGCGAGTCATGTTCCCAATTAACATAAGCGAAAATATCGCTAAGTGAATAGCTTTCCAGCCAATTTAGTTATTAAGTACATCGTGGATCAAAAGCAATCGTAGGCGAGGCCGGCTTGGATGAGACTGTGGCTGAAAGAAATAAGCGAAGTGTCCCCTAACATTTTGTGTAATTCTCGCAAGGTGACGTACCCAGACTACCTACTTATACTGGGTCTATACTTTATTCCGGAGCTTCTAAGAGTCCAGTCGGTAAGACACGTTATCTGGTTTAGAGCCGAATTTCGGACACAAAATAATAGCGTTAAAATTATCTATGTAATTGCCCGGGCTACAGTGTAGTAGAGTAAGGTCATTGACCCTGCTGCCTGATGCTAACAGCAAAAGTGCGGCAGCTATTCTATCGTACTTCTTCTAACGTACCTAACGTTGTAGGGCTATTTAAATTAGGGCAAGTAGATGTCTCGCGTCCCAAGCTGGTGCTTTGGGAGGCGCTGGTCTCGCTATTAATGGCGTTGGAAGAAGGCATAGTGTCCGATAGTGGTTCATACACAGCACTTGTGAGAGGCTTATGAACGAGTATCGTTCTGAAAGCTAACATGGATAATAGAAATAGACGTCTGAGATAGCTCGCTACTTCACTGGATAGAGGTACCTGGCAGTTGATCTTATTTTTGATGCACCATAAAGACCGTTTCTACATTGTGGCCGTACATGCAGCCTAGACAAGGGGACGATCTAGGGGCTCCCGTTACTGTTTTCTATACAAACACAGTACCGGAATCGTGAATATCCGGTTCTTCCATATTAGTGAGACAGTGACAGTTGCGTTTCGTTCGCTACGTAGCGTTAGACCTTGGCATGTTATATGCATGCGCCAGTCACGCCAGTAGCGGACGTCACTCCTGATCCCGCCAGCTTGGTGTTGGAGCGTCCTATCTGACAGGAGCTACGCCTCATTCTTAAGGTCGTTGACTCGTAAGGGAGGGCGGTCTGACGTTGTGTTCACTAGGACCGCCAGTAAATTGCAAGCTTACTACAGCTGCTTTAAGACTCCTTATCACGCCGTCGCAGTACACAGACTAGGCTGGGAGGTGGAGACATCCATGCCAAGTCTCACAGGCAGCTGTCAAAGGTCGTGGTAGCAGTTCAATGAGTCTGTTAAGAAATACCGTGGCACAGTGCGAGGGCTCTCGAAAGCGGAGGCCGGCCAACAAGGCGCCTGTCAGGTGAAGACAGTCTCGGCGGCTGCTGGGCGCAGCTGCCACTCGGGCGCGCAGTGACTTCTTGATAAACCGTTGCCCTCGGGGGTTGTACCGACCTGGCAAGTAGCAAGCAACCAGCGCGACCTGTAGACGATCTGCTGGCATCAGCAGTTTTTGCGACAGCCGTAGTAACGGAAGGGATGTAGTGTCGCCGTCGTTTTATGTATACTGTACCGGTGCGGTTGTATGTTTACACTTCTGTCGTCAGCGCTGCAGATGCGGCCCGTTAACGGTTACTCTTCGCTGAAAGGGCCTTACCTCGTACATTGTCTACCAATATTGGAGATTGTAACGGACTGCTTGCATAAGATGAGGAAGAAAGTGGTGCGAGGCTTTCGGCAGCTCCGTGTTGCTGGGGACTGCGAAGGCTTCACCTTCCTCCATGAACTAAAGTTTGCGAATTTGAGACTGAACAGAAGGCATTGAGTCTCATTTCTGCGAGAAACTCTGCAGCAAGGCAGGCCTGTATGTCGCGAAAAAGAAAACTTTCAATCGGTGTGTTGTGCCGCGTGTCCCACGTGATGTCTAGGAGCGTGATGGTCTAATTCGCTTTATCCGAAGAGACACCCTATATCGAGTTAGTATAGGGCATCGAGTTAGTAGCATGCTTTTAAGGAAATCGAACTGATGAAATCAAGTCTAAAATCGATTTTGGCGCTTTGCGTAACAAAACTGTTTCGATAAAGTCGAATACAGACAGATGGAAACTGCTGGAGTCCTCCTGGCCCCTTTCTCTTAGCACCGGAAACTCAAGCTTGTTCAGGCGCAGCGGGTTTATTTGTCCCATTTTGTTTATTATGGCTTTTCGCACGAGTTCGTCTTTGTAAGACGGAACTTAAGCTGGAGAGCGCGAGCAAGCAGAGATAATTATGTGAAGTCTGCAGACCTTTTCGATGCCTTTCACCTCGGTTTCGAGCGGTCGCACAGGGCCTTGTCGCTAGCTGTTCTCTGGTTGGACCACTCCATGGCCTCGAGAAGTCGTAGGAGCTTCGAAGCGACACAGCGAAGTCGATCAGCACCTTTATGAAGCCCGGGAACACGACGTATTTTCCTCTGAGTATCGACATATCTTACCGCTTTCAACTCCGGGCAGTCGAGCCGCGCTAGGACGGGGCTCTTTACGACCTTGTCTGCCGTCGCCGGAGGATTCTTTAACCGAAACCAAGAGCTTAGCGGTCTGTTCGTGCTGTACCATACCATACCTATACCTGCACCATAGCTATAGGCGCCTGCGTACCTCAATGGAACCATGTGGACAGGACAAAACTGATACTGTGGCGCCCAGCGAGCAAGGGACGACATCGTCGTAGTTGCAGCATCGGTGGGCAGCATCGGCGTGATTGTGGCAACCGCCGCCGCTCGGGAGGCGCCGGTGCGTGAAGCTAGGGGCGCCATCGTGGCGGCCGGCTCGGGGGGGAAGGGGGGGGCACCGGTGCCTGAGGCCGGGCGGTTCATGGCGGCCGCCACTGGTTCGGGAAGCGCTGGTGCGTGAGGCGAGGACCCATAGTGGCGGCCCGCTCTAGAGGCGTTGTCGCGTGAGGCGGGCGGCTCCATCGTGGCGGCCGCCGCCACCGGCTCGGGAGGCGCCGGTGCGTGCGGCGAGAGGCGCCATCGTGGCGGCCAGCTCGGGAGGCACCGGTGCATGAGGCGGTCGCCGTCTGGCTGGCTGGTCTGGGAGGCACTGCTGTGAGGCGAGAGGCGCCATCGTGGCGGCCAGCTCGAGAGGCGCCAGTGCGCAGGTGGTGGTGCCATCGTGGCGGGCGGCATCATCGTGGCGGGCAGCGCCATTGTGGCAGCCGCCGCCACCGCGTCGATGCGTAATGCGAGAGGCGCCATCGTGGCGGCCAGCTCGGGGGGCAGGCGGTGTCATCGAGCGGGCGGCGCCATCATGGCGGCCACCGTCGCCAGGCTCAGGTGCGAGAGGCGCCGTCGTGGCGGCCAGCTCGACAGGCGCCGGTGCGCGTGACGGACGTTACCGGCACGGGAGGCGCCGATGGCTAGGCTCGTAGTTGCACGCATCATCACGGCGACGCTGTTGCCCTCGGCGGTGCCATCGTGGTGGCCACACCGGCGCGTAGGTCACCAGCGACGTCATGACGGCCGGCAACCAACGCGGCGATCGTCGCTGTACTCGTAGCATTTCCACTGCTTACACGTAACTTACCTTCCTTCCGCTCGAGCAGTCGGGACGCAGAAGCGGTCCGCCTTCACCTTGGCGCGATCCACCCGCGATGCGCCCGCAGCTGCAGGAGCGGGCGTGTGACGTCTCGCAGAGCCACGCGGATCTCTCGGAGTCCCGCTGGAGTGGAAGCGTCCGCACCGCAACTGCAGCAATAGGAGCGGGCGTAGCAACAGGAGCGGGCGTGTGACGTCTCTCGGAGTCCCGCGGACTGGAGGCGTCCGCACCGCGACTGCAGCAACAGGAGCGGGCGTGTGACGCCTCTCGGAGTCTCGCGGACTGGAGGCGTCCGCACCGCGACAGGCGTCCGCACCGCGACTGCAGCAACAGGAGCGGGCTCTCTCCCGCGGACTGGAGGCGTCCGCACCGCGACTGCAGCAACAGGAGCGGGCGTGTGACGTCTCTCGGAGTCCCGCGGACTGGAGGCGTCCGCACCGCGACTGCAGCAACAGGAGCGGGCGAGTGACGTCTCTCGGAGTCCCGCGGACTGGAGGCGTCCGCACCGCGACTACAGCAACAGGAGCGGGCGTGTGACGTCTCTCGGAGTCCCGCGGACTCGAGGCGTCCGCACCGCGACTGCAGCAACAGGAGCGGGCGTGTGACGTCTCTCCGAGTCCTGCGGACTGGAGGCGTCCACCGTGGCCCGCAGCGTCGCGGTGTCTCGGAGTCACCTTGGACGACAGCAGAAGACGCGGCGCGCGCGGGCGGGGGCGGGCGCCGGGGGACGGGGCGCCCCGGTCGCGCCGCAACTAACAACACGAGGTACTCCCAGGCTACTGCCTGAGAACCCTCCTTTAGTGACGAAGTAACTTCTGAACGCCAATAAAATTAGAATATCTTAAACTGGCTCACCGGATGGTTCGAGACAATCCAAACCTCCTTATCAGCGAAGCGCGGCGCCCGAAAGCAGCGCGCGCAGGCCGTCCGCCGCCGCGCCGCCCGGGCGCCGCCGCCGCCGCCGCAGGCACGATGACCGCACGTTCCCTCTCCGATGCGGAGCGACTTGTTACCACTTGTTAACAAAAACCACTGACGCACTTCCTACTTCGATCTCGAAAATGCGAGTTAACGGTAACGATTTTAGCAGCATGGAATGTGAAAATTAATTTAGCAAGAAAAAAGTGGGTAGAATCGAAAAGCACCGTTCGATGACTTCGATCGCGAGACCGCCAAAAGACTAATAGTGGCGATCTCTGCCATATCTCACTATTTAATCGACCGAGCTTTGGATCGGAAATGTTAAAGCACCATGCTGCAAAAATATACGCAAAAAATATTTGCGGACCATCGGTCAAGACGGTCGACGAAACAATGACATGGCGGTGGCGAGTGGCGGGAAGCGAGCAACGGTTCGCAGGAAGTGGAAGCGGAACTACGTCACGGCGTGGGGCGGAGCGACTACATAGACGCTAGCGGCATCATTGGTCAACGATCGCGTTACTCTCTCAATGAAGATATCCGATGTGGAGTACGGAACACATAATAAAGATTTAAATGGGGCTCCCATACAACAAACGTGATTTTTGACCAAAGTTAAGCAACGTCGGGAGTGGTCAGTACTTGGATGGGTGACCGTTTTTTTTTTTGCTTTTCTTTTTGTTTTTTTTGCATTATGGTACGGAACCCTTCGTGCGCGAGTTCGACTCGCGCTTGCCCGGTTTTTCATTTTTAGAGTCGTAAATAGTAGTATGATGAGTATACTAATTGATACGACTTTTTGTTCATAATAAATCTTATTTGCGTTTATTTTTACTGAGTAATTATTAATTACCGAGGGTTTTATGACTCAAAAGAAACTACTACCTACAAATATAGCGTCGTCTATGGACGCTCTAAAATACCATCATTTTGGGAGCCTGGGGTTTGCTTGACAACTAATCCCTAGAATTGGATAGGCACTAGTTTTTACGAAAGCTACTGCCATCTGATCTGCCAACTCACAGGGGAAACTATTAGGCCTTGTTGGGATTAGTCCGGTTTTCTTACGATGTTTTCCTTCACCGAAAAGCGACTAGTAAATATCAAATGATATTTTATACATAATGGGGCTATTCATAAATTACGTCATTTCAAATTGGAGGGGGGGATCTGGACATCGGATGATGGTAGCACGACGTAGGAGGAAACGGGGTCATTCTAAGCATGATTTTTGGATGATTTTAGGGGAGGGGGGTCAAAAATCGTTAAAAATCGATGTACAGCCCCTAAGTTCCGAAAGACTCATTGGGACGAGCCGGGGTTTGAACCCGCGAACTCTTACCGCTAGGCCACCATCAGTGCTTACAATAAGGAATATTAACTTTTAACTAACGGACGGTTTTTAATTTTAGTTTTAATTTTTAATTTTAGATACTGTACCCTAATATGTAGTTTACAATTTTGTTTAATAAACATTTTTTAACTTATTATTTCTTCTTTTAGGTGTACTGGACATATACGGGTTCGAAACGTTCGAAATAAACTCTTTCGAGCAGTTCTGCATCAACTACGCAAACGAGAAGCTTCAACAGCAGTTCAACTCGCACGTGTTCAAGTTAGAGCAGGACGAATATATTAAAGTTAGTACCTATTTTAGAATAACTGCATTGATGATCACCTTAATAAAAACTTTATTTTTTAAGTTTCTCATTTACCCCCCAAACAAAAGTGGCCCCCATGGGCTCATGTTTAAAATTCATTTGTTTACGTTATATGTTCATCTTTGGGTCACTAATTTCCATGTGTGTACCAAATTTCAACTTAATTGTTATAGTAGTTTCCGAGAAAATAGGCTGTGACAGACGGACAGACAGACGCACGAGTGATCCTATAAGGCTTCCGTTTATTCGTTTTGAGGTACGGAACCCTAAAAATCGTAAGAAAAAAGATGGCATCTACACCATTTATTTTTTACAGGAAGAAATATCATGGAAAATGATCGACTTCTACGACAACCAGCCTTGCATCGATTTAATCGAGGACCGGCTTGGAGTCCTAGCGCTCCTGGACGAGCAGTGCCGCGTGCCGCAGGGCTCCGACCAGGGCTTCGTGGCCAAGCTGCACGAGAGCTGCCACAAGTACCCGCACTTCATGAAACCGAGGTTCGGGAATCAAGGTAAATATTTGACCGAGCGAAGCGGTCTTCGGTTCAGGTTGGGCGAAACTGTCGTATGTTTATCCGGATGATCTCTTCTACAGGTTGCATTTCTCAACCGATTCTCGTGAATTTATTAAGCAGGTTCATTATATTAGATGTTTTTTGTAGATTCAGTATCATTTTTAAATGATTCATAATGGCGGTGGCCATATTTTATTCGGCTTAAGCGTAATATATGTCCATGGCATCTTAATCGGGTACAATTGCTACAAACAACACACAATCAAAGGATAATATTGGATAATATTTATAGACCGAAACGGGAAAAATGCTAAAACGGCGAAAATATCGCGTTATAAATAAATATTTCCGTTTAGTATTGCCCTATCAAATTCTTTAGTATCTCTGACTTATGATTCTTAGAGTCAGACTGAGAAAACTCTGCAGCGATTTTAGTGCAAGTGTCATTTTAAACGTCAAACTTCTATGATATTACGACGTGTAAATTACACTGCGTGGGCTATCAAAATTGCTGCAGAGTTTTCTCGGTCTGACTCTAATAAAACATTTTTGTTCCAGCTTTCATAATAAAGCACTTCGCTGACAACGTGGAATACCAATGCGGGGGCTTCCTAGAGAAGAACAGGGACACCGTATCAGAAGAGCAGTTAGAGTGCATCAAGTCGGCGACCAGTTGTCGGCTGATCCACGCCATGTTTGATTCCGATCGGGTGTCGGAGGGAAATGCCACGGCGACTTTGCCTCCGCCGTCACGGCGACGGACCACGCCTGCTGTACCACTTACTAGTCTTACGGTATATATTGCGTGTGTTGAATAAAGTTTAAAATAAATAAAATGCCACAATGACCAAAAATGATGAGCCGTTACGACGTTACAATACGCTCGGCGTGCCACTTATTAGTCTTAGGGTAAGTTCAGTTAGAATGTATCAAGTCAGCGACCAGTTGTCGGCTGATCCACTCCATGTTTGATTCGGATCGTGTGTCGGAGGGAAATGCCACGGCGACGCTGCCTCCGCCGTCACGACGACGGACCACGCCTGCTGTACCACTTACTAGTCTAACGGTAAATTGTAGTATTTTTTTTGGTTTGGTTATGGTTATATGGTTGACTGGAACGCTTGCCTTATGCCTTAAGTCCGCCATTCATATTTATATATTGCGTGTGTTACATAAAGTTTAAAATAAATAAAATGCCACAATGACCAAAAATGACGTTACGACGTTACAATACGCTCGGCGTGCCACTTATTAGTCTTACGGTAAGTTCGGTTAGAATGTATCAAGTCAGCTACCAGTTGTCGGCTGATCCACGCCATGTTTGACTCCGATCGGGTGTCGGAGGGAAATGCCACGGCGACGCTACCTCCGCCGTCACGGCTACGCTTCTTGTCATCAGCTAATAATTTTTCACAATTTGCCGTCCGGGCCTACTTGGCCTTAGGGCAAATCCGCCACTGAAATTTTGTATTGTATAAGTTTTTGGCAAAAATTTCATTTTTGGACAAGCTTTTATCGCCGACTGTACTTTTTTTTCCACAGGCAACTAATACTCATCGAGACAATTCTAAGAACCCCAAACACAATTAGGTTTCGTTGTTTTATCACAGAGTTCCTATGACCACCTCCGGTCTCCATCATCAGATCAGCTCGATGACACCATAATATTGCATTGTCACCCGACTTACGTATGTATGCAAAATTTCAGCTCAATCGGAAACCGGGAAGTGGATCAAATTTAACTTGCAAGATTTGATTACAGACAACGGTCAGGTGAAACTAAATAAAAGCTTGTAATGAGCGTTGTTTTTTCAGCAACCGCCTCGCCGAGCATCCGGGCAGAAGCAGACGGTAGGAGCGCAGTTCCGAGCCTCCCTGTCGGCTCTCATGGCGACCCTGTCCGCGACCACCCCCCACTACGTGCGCTGCATCAAGCCCAACGACACCAAGCAGCCCTTCCAGTTCCATCCGGCGAGGGCCGTCAACCAACTCAGG
Source organism: Cydia fagiglandana (assembly GCF_963556715.1). Taxonomy (NCBI): domain Eukaryota; kingdom Metazoa; phylum Arthropoda; class Insecta; order Lepidoptera; family Tortricidae; genus Cydia; species Cydia fagiglandana. Next base: position 6,222,151 of record NC_085956.1, read on the forward strand.
TGGGACTGGTTCCTCGTTTAAAAACGACCAATCGTTGGCACTAAAGTATAGTTCGTAGCTTTCGAATACAGCCCGACTGCTAATCCTATTGTCTATTGTTAAGTAAAACCGCTCGCGCTTAGGTACTTACCTGCAAAAAAGGGTCATAATTATTCTATTTGGCACCTGAGCGCGGGCTAGTCCAACGCTCAAAAAACCAGGTGCGCTCTCCGATAACGCGCCTTTGTTACGCATCTCGATGACACATTTTAGACTGGTTCTGTAGCGTTCGACTCGCCGGCACTCAGTAACCGAAGTACTGTACTTTTTATCCAGGTGGTTGTGTCACGTGGCACGAGCGGTTTTACTTAACAATAGACAATAGGATTAGCCGTCGGGCTCTATTAGAAACCTACAAACTATCCCAGTCATTGGCAACAATTTTTTAATTTAAGTCACTACTGCTGGCTTGAAGACGCGGACAATCGTAAGGTATAGCCCTATTTCAGATGTAAGCAATAACAAAGTAACCTAAAAAATACATACACGCATAAACGCAGGATGAGGCTAATATTGTAATGGCTCAGCCATGACATTGCGACATAACGGCGGCAACCGTAGGTGGGAACGAAAGGTACGATCGCTGTGTCGGAGCCTCCCTGTCGGCTCTCATGGCGACCCTGTCCGCAACCACCCCCCACTACGTGCGCTGCATCAAGCCCAACGACACCAAGCAGCCCTTCCAGTTCCATCCGGCGAGGGCCGTCAACCAACTCAGGTGAGACTGGTTCCTCGTTTATAAACGACCAATCGTTGGCACTAAAGTATAGTTCGTAGCTTTGTAATAGAGCCCGGCGGCTAATCCTATTGTCTATTGTTAAGTAAAACCGCACGTGCTTACCTAAGCACGTATGTACGTACGTACGTAAGTACCTACTTACCTGCAAAAAAGGGTCATAATTATTCTATTTGGCATCTGAGCGCGGGCTAGTCCAACGCTGAAAAAACCAGTGTAGGTGCGCTCTCCGATAACGCGCCTTTGTTATGTATCTCGATGACACATTTTAGACTGGTTCTGTAGCGTTCGACTCGCCGGCACGCAGTAACCGAAGTACTGTACTTTTTATGCAGGTGGTTGTGGCAGGTGGCACGAGCGGTTTTACTTAACAATAGACAATAGGATTAGCCGTCTGGCTCTATTAGAAACCTACGAACTATACCAGTCATTGGCAACATTTTTTTAATTAAAGTCACTATTGCTAGCTTGAAGACGCGGGCAATCGTAAGGTATAGCCCTATTTCAGATGTAAGCAAAAACAAAGTAATCTAAAAAATTGGGACATAAACGCAGGATGAGGCTAGTAATATTGTAATGGCTCAGCCATAACATTACGACATAACGGCGGCAACCGTAGGTGGGAACGAAAGGTACGATCGCTGTCTCGGAGCCTCCCTGTCGGCTCTCATGGCGACCCTGTCCGCGACCACCCCCCACTACGTGCGCTGCATCAAGCCCAACGACACCAAGCAGCCCTTCCAGTTCCATCCGGCGAGGGCCGTCAACCAACTCAGGTGGGACTGATTCGTCGTTTAAAAACGACCAATCGTTGGCACTAAAGTACCAGTCATTGGCAACAATTTTTTAATTAAAGTCACTACTGCTGGCTTGAAGACGTGAACAATCGTAAGGTATAGCCCTATTTCAGATGTAAGCAATAACAAAGTAACCTAACAAATAGGGACGTAAGCGCATATTCTAACGGCTCGGCCACAACATTGCGCGAGCGGCGGCGGCGGTGGGGGCAACCATAGGTGGGAACGAAAGGTACGATCGCTGTGTCTCGCTCCAACCTATGGTAGCAGCCGCTGCCGCCGCCGGTCGCGCAATGTCGTGGCCGAGCCGTAAAGCAGACAGTAGACACGCAAACGTTTGTCACTTTTTACGGCGACCCTCCCCGGCATTATGCAGTATGCACCCTACTATCTGTGCCTTAATATCATTACGACCGGTCTGGCTTAGTGGGTAGTGACCCTGCCTGCGAAGCCGATGGTCCTGGGTTCGAATCCCAGTAAGGGCATTTATTTGTATGATGATACAGATATTTGTTCCTGAGTCATGGGTGTTTTCTATGTGTTTAAGTATTTGTATATTATATATATCGTTGTCTGAGTACCTACAACACAAGCCTTCTTGAGCTTACTGTGGGACTTAGTCAATCTGTGTAAGAAAGTCCTATAATATTTATTTATTTATTTATTTATTATTATTTATTTATTACTAATGGATTGTAACACCGGCAAATATTCAAGCACATAAATGACCATTTGTAGCCGTTATCTCAGCAATAAAGTTCACGAATAGATTAGGCCAGTCATATCGAACATTAAATTCGCAAGCTAACGGCTAGTTCTGATTTTTTAATATGTTGTTAGGATCACTACCAGCATTGTAAATCCAAGTTTGCAGCTTCGAAAGACCTGTGCTAATTTTGCACCACTCGAAAAACCGCGACATTTCCATACTTTTTTTGGTATTCTCAATATAGCTCCTAAACTATTCATTTTTTATCAAAAACGTCTATGAACAAGCTAAAGTTAACTAAAATCGCTACAATTTAAGACCAGAATCAATTCTGTGAGTTCAATACTTACCGAGATACTGCTCTGCAAAAATGGGCAATTTTATCCAGTATAGCGAAATTTTAAGATTTGTTCAATTTTCGACCCCGAAATCAGGGAAAATACTCATTTTACGGCTAAAATAATAAAACGATGTTCTAGAAAATGTAAATGTAACCCCTAATTTAAGCAAAGAACGACATCTCTAGACCATACCGTTTATCTTATCTTATTGTATTCGGGGGCCCTTGCGGATACACTTCGACCCATAGGAATCTTTTGTGCAATTACCCCCTAGAGAAAATCCGTGAACTACTCAAGAGCTATCCATAGAGCATATCCATGTGTCGAATGATGGAGCTCATGGGTATCGTTTTGAAGTCCTTTGGTTCCAGATACCGTTTACACACAAATCTTAAAAGTCCAAAAAATGGGAAAACTGCTTTTTTCGCATTTTTGCTCTGCTTAGTTAGCTGCTAGCCTACTGCATTGTTCACAGAAGAGGGTTCGTTGTTCTACTCAGCTTTCACTCCGCTACCTCAAAGCATCTCAGTATGAGCCGACATGTTTGTTGTGGTAGATGGATGTTTCTTACTGGCATCGTAACAACTTCGTGAGGAATACCGTTGCACAGGGTACGTCAAAAGTGGCAGTGGTGACTCTGGCCCCATACAATATTCTTCAACCTCATTTAATCGCGGAGATTTGGAAGTTCCTCCAGGATTCGAGTTGTTTCTCCCCGCCTTTACTGGGTGTGATACTACCTCTGCCCTTTTCTGGCATGTGAGGAACAAACTGTGGAGCGCCGTTAAGAAGAACGTTGAGCGTTGGTGATAACACCATAGCTGAAGTATTCCTGCAACCTAATGCAGCCTACCTAGCCATCGCAGATGCCGGAGCAAAATGCCTAGTAGCTTTATATGGAGGGGACTACACAAAAGATACACCCCATGCTCCATAGCTTACGCTACAAAACATATATAAAAACAGCCGCCTTCGCTAAGGTTGACTTGGCCCGTTTACCTCCAACGGAAGATTGTGCAACATTCCATGCTTACCGACCTTACCACCAAATTCAGAAGTGGTTGGGGGTGGAAAACGATGCAACTAAATGGGGATAGGAAAAGACCGCAAACATCATCATTCTCATTCCAATACAATTAATACAAATGACGAGTGAATAAGTGGCACCTCCCTTCCTTTTGAATTTTTGCGGGTACAAGAAAGGCTGTAGCGTAAAGGAGAGATGGCGCTCTTACTTCCACAACCTGCTGAATAACCAGCACAAAGAGGTGCAACCTCCGGATCTCCCTCCGAATCAAGGACTAGTGCCACCGATAACGCCGGAGGAAGTCGAGGCGGCTCTTCGCCGCATGAAGAATCGGAAAGCTGTCGGAGCCGACGGAATCGCTATAGAGGCGTGGAAGTCGATGGGCTCTCAGGGTGTGAGCATACTCACTGATATTTATAACCGCATACTCCTCACCGGGAAGATACCCAACCAGTGGAGGCTGAGTATCATTACTCCAGTATTCAAAGGTAAGGGCTCGGTGCGGGAGTGTAGCAAGTATCGCGGTATAAAGGTTATGTCTCACACCATGAAGCTCTTTGAGCGCATAATCGATGCTCGGCTCCGACAGGAGTGTACAGTCTCGGGGTGTCAATATGGGTTTCGGCCAGGGCGCGGAACGATGGACCCTGTATTTGCCCTGAGGACCCTCGTGGAGGGATACAGAGCAAAGAACACGCCTCTACATTTCCTGTTTCTGGACATGGAAAAGGCCTTTAACTGTGTCCCTCGTGAGATGATCTGGTGGGCGCTGCGGTCCAAGGCTGTACCTGAGGCCTATATTGACACTATCCGGGACATGTACCACGATTCTGATTCAATAGTCAGGACCGCTGTTGGTGACACCAACCCCTTCTCTGTCACTGTTGGAGTACATCAGGGCTCTGTGCTCAGCCCGTTTCTGTTTAGCGTGATATTAGACGCCCTGTCAGCCAGCATCCGAGACTACCATGAGCAGCCACCGTGGCTATTCATGTATGCTGATGATATCGCGCTGACAGACTCTGATAAGGGCCGACTTGTCCAGCGTGTGAACAGATGGAGGGGGTCGCTGGAGAACGGCGGTCTTAAACTAAATGTGGCGAAGACAGAGTACATGGCCTGCAATAGTACAGATCCTCTACCCGTCCGCATAGGCGTGGACATGGTCGAGCGCACGGATCAAGTTAAGTACCTAGGATCTGTACTTAGCACTACCGGGGACATCGACAGCGACGTCAAAGCCCGAATTTCCGCTGCTTGGGTCAAATGGCGGGAGATGACTGGGGTTATTTGTGACCCCAAAATGCCGATTAAGTTGAAGGGACAGGTCTATAAGACCATCATTAGACCTGCCCTTCTGTACGGCAGCGAGACTTGGCCTTTACTAGAGCGGCACAAGCAGGAACTGCGTGTCACGGAAATGAAGATGCTACGGTGGATGTGCGGAGTTTCACGCAAGGATCGCGTCCGAAACGCCCACATTCGGGGTAGTCTTGGCGTCCGTGACATCGCAGACAAACTGCAAGAGTGTCGCCTTCGTTGGTATGGCCACGTCTCGCGCAGACCGGCAAGTTACGTGGGTAACAAATGCCTGGCCATGCCGCCTCCTCCCGGTACGGGAAGAAGAGGCCGGCCCAAGAAGCGATGGCTTGATGTCGTCAAGGAGGACATGCGTGCCAACGGACTCACTACCAGGGATGCCGAAGATCGGGCAAAGTGGTCACGAAGGAGTCGGAAGGCGGACCCCGGGTCCTCGCGCCCCGCGCGGGGGCACAGCCGGGATTGACGCCAGGAGGATGATGGAAGAAAGGCTGTAGCGGAGGCGGCTGTATACCTGCATAAAAGCAGCAGGCCTTAAATTCTCAGAGTTATGCAAATTTTGCTCCGGTGTCTTTTGTCACAACGTCGCCAAGCTTCAAATCGCAGAAGAAATTGAAGACGACGTCGATATGCCTATTTTTTAGACTGAATTATCTCAATATGAACAGCTCTAACTAAATGTTATTTTTGATACCTTTTAAATATGTTTAATAAATATTTATAATTCAGACTACCCTCAAACCATTGTGAGAACTAAACAGAGCAAATTTGCGAAAAATGCAGTTTTCCCACTTATTGGATTTTTAAGCTTAGTGAATAAACGGTACCTACCTACAGTCAAGCGATATCATTGTTTGCTTAATGGGTCTGGGCCCACAGGAGAGAAAACTAGCGTGTTCGCGCGAACTGTACATTTTTCTCTCCTGTGGGCAATAGTTAACAGCTTGTGGGCATGTAAGTAATGATTTTATCATAGTTATGTAAATAAAAGGAGGACCTTTTTACGTGGGTAAGGGTTAAAAAATAAGAAAATTAACCTTTATAGCCCTTAACTCTTGTGTATGTCTACAGGAAAGAACGTAACACAGTGATCTGTTTGACCCTAATATTACAGGTTACGTTTGCTACAACATCGTTTTACTAACGTAAAATAAGTATTTTTTTCTGATTTCGGGGTCGAAAACTGCCCGAATGTTAACATTTCACTATACTGGATAAAATTGCCCATTTTTGCAGAGCGGTATCTCGGTAAGTATTGAACTTATAAAGTTGATTTTAGTCTCAAATTGTAGGAATTTTAGTTAACTTTAGTTAGTTCATAGACCTTTTTGATAAAAAATGCATAGTTTAGGACTTATATAGAGAATACCAAAAAAAGTACGAAAATTTCGCGGTTTTTTGAGTGGTGCAAAATTAGCACAGGTCTTTCGAAGCTGCAAACTTGGATTTATAATGCTGGTAGTGATCCTAACAACATATTTAAAAATCAGAACTAGCCGTTAGCTTGCGAATTTAGCAATTTTTTGTGTTAAATATGACCGGCCTAGATAGTTGATTTCGTACGCGGTGGGTCAATAGGGGGTATTACTGCAATGTTCTGTCGCCAGAGTGCATCTAGCTCCTCTAGTTTACCATAGAGTATTCATACTGTGCCTTAAACTTAAACCGTTTTTTGACAAGTTTTCACAGACAATAAAATATGACATTGATGGTTTGTTAACAAGGGCCTACCGGGAAACGTGAAAATCGACATTTAGTTATCTGCCTTTGTATCGCTCGAATATGCAAGAGTGATAGAGAGGTTAGATAACGAAATTTATATTTCCTTGTTTCGCGGTAGACCCCCAGATTGTGACGGATAGTGATAGTTGCGCCCTTTATACACAGTTTCGCGTAATATTCCCATTAAATTGAAACGTCTGTGTTGGTTTCAGAGCGTGCGGTGTATTGGAGACCATTAGGATTTCAGCAGCCGGCTTCCCATCCAGGTGGTTGTACCAGGACTTCTTCAATAGGTAAACTATTTTCATTCAAGGTAGATTTTTTTACGTTAGATGTCGAATCAGTATGTTATAAAATTAAATGCCGATGCTATCTCTTACGAGCCCCGATGCATATGTTTTCGTCAGGTGACCCCATTTTTGAGGTTCTCGCGTTTATTCAAAAATAATGTTTTTGTTTAAAAATTACTAATATTTAATGCTTATACTAATGTAATTTAATTTTATATGGTAATACTCTGCAATAACAAAATCCAAATACAAGAAATACCGTTTGTACTGAAAGAAAAAAATAATGATTTTTTTTTTGACGGGTAGGATTACAACATATGTGAATATATTGCTTTCCCTGGTAATAGCCCTTATTACCAGGGAAAGCAATAGGGCTCTGCCAATGTACTGACAATTTTGTTTCGAGCCCATGCATGCAGCAGTGCTGTAAGAGAGGACAATATGATTTGGACAACGTTTTTGAAGTCCTTTTTTTCAGCAATAAAAGTCTCATGCAATTTTATTATACGATCAAAATAAACTACATTAAACATTGCTATTATGGTTCCCATTACTGGGTCATTATAATTGTTCATGTGTAAAATTTATTAAAATAAACAAAATTGTTGCGCGGAACTAGACGAAATCATTTGCATCGGGGCTAGTATGAATATCATTGTAGTACTTTTTAAAGTGTTTGTAAAATCGTTTTTGCTATTCTTAACGACGGTGTGATAGTTTGTCCAGGGTTTAGTAAAGGTAATGCTGTAGGTGATAATGTGGCTAATCATCTCTGTTCCCTTTCTAAGTTCCTGTTTTTGAATGTATTGTAATTCTGTTTTTATGCCGGCCATTATTATTTTACGCATTGTTTTTAGGGTTCCGTACCCAAAGGGTAAAACGGGACCCTATTACTAAGACTTCGCTGTCCGTCCGTCCGTCCGTCCGTCCGTCCGTCTGTCTGTCACCAGGCTGTAGCTCACGAACCGTGATAGCTAGACAGTTGAAATTTTCACAGATGATGTATTTCTGTTGCCGCTATAACAACAAATACTAAAAACAGAATAAAATAAAGATTTAAGTGGGGCTCCCATACAGCAAACGTGATTTTTGACCAAAGTTAAGCAACGTCGGGCGTTTTCTTTTTGCATTTTTTTCCGTTTTTTTTTGCTTTATGGTACGGAACCCTTCGTGCGCGAGTCCGACTCGCACTTGCCCGGTTTTTATATTCTGTTAAAAAGTACGGAACCCTCGGTGGGGGAATCCGACCCGCACTTGTTTTAGTTTATTTAGGATACAAACAGTCTTAAACAAAAAATAATACTTATGAAATAGATTACTATCAATACAAATGCGGGTCTCAAATGGTTGATGTATATAATTACTTCACATTTAAAATGTTCCACAGATATCGCCTTCTCTGCGCCCACAAGGAGCTAGATCGCGGAGACATCAAAGGCACGTGTCGACGGATTTTAGCCGCGCACCTCAAGGACCCGGACAAATACCAGTTCGGTGCCACCAAGATATTCTTCAGGGCTGGGCAGGTAAGACGATAATCTTATACCTTTAAACGAGCAATTCTTGTAAATAAAATAAAAAATAAAATAAAAATATATATTTATTTATATATTTCGGGGATCTCGGAAACGGCTCTAACGATTTCGATGAAATTTGCTGTATGGTGCAGCGTGCGGTGGGGCGTAAAATCGATCTAGCTAGGTCTTATCTCTAGGAAAACGCGTATTTTAGGGTTCCGTAGCCAAATGGCAAAAAACGGAACCCTTATAGATTCGTCATGTCTGTCTGTCTGTCCGTCCGTATGTCACAGCCACTTTTTTTCCGAAACTATAAGAACTATACTGTTGAAACTTGGTAAGTAGATGTATTCTGTGAACCGCATTAAGAGTTTCACACAAAAATAGAAAAAAAAAACAATAAATTTTGGGGGTCCCTCATACTTAGAACTGAAACTTAAATTTTTTTTTTCATCAAACCCATATGTGGGGTATCTATGGATAGGTCTTCAAAAATGATATTGAGGTTTCTAATATCATTTTCTAATTTGTTAGCACCTTATATATACATTTTTTTGATAATTTTACATGTTTTAATTTTGAGTTTTAGTCGTGTGTCGATAGATGGCAGTAAATTTACTGTGACTACAAAATTTACAATGACAGGACCCCTCTATACTATCTATTCTTTTTGTAAATAGTAATAATAATAGTGTACCTTCTTATTTCCAGGTGGCATATTTAGAGAAGATCCGTGCTGACATACAACGTCTATACTGCGTGCGCGTACAGAGTTGCGTGCGTCGTTTCGTGGCAAGACGCAAGTACTTGCGCCGCATGCGCGCCTTGCGTGGCCTGCAAGCTCACTGCCGAGGCTTCCTCGCCAGACGGTCAGTATGATGTTACATTACTTTGGCCTATATTGCGTGCAAAGTTGCGTGCGTCATTTCGTGGCAAGACGCAAGTACTTGCACCGCATGCGTGCCTTGCGTGGCCTGCAAGCTCGCTGCCGAGGCTTCCTCGCCAGACGGTCAGTATGATGTTACATTACTTTGGCCTATATTGCGTGTAAAGTTGCGTGCGGCGTTTCGTGGCGAGACGCAAGTACTTGCGCCGCATGCGCGCCTTGCGTGGCCTGCAAGCTCGCTGCCGAGGCTTCCTCGCCAGACGGTCAGTATGATGTTACATTACTTTGGCCTATATTGCGTGCAAATTGCGTGCGGCGTTCCGTGGCCCAACGCAAGTACTTGCGCACCTTGCGTGGCCTGCAAGCTCACTGCCGAGGCTTCCTCGCCAGACGGTCATCAGTATGATGTTACATTACTTTGGCCTATATTGCGTGCAAAGTTGCGTGCGGCGTTTCGTGGCCCGACGCAAGTACTTGCGCTACTTGCGCGCCTTGCGTGGCCTGCAAGCTCACTGCCGGGGCTTCCTCGCCAGACGGTCAGTATGATGTTACATTACTTTGGCCTATATTGCGTGCAAAGTTGCGTGCGGCGTTTCGTGGCCCGACGCAAGTACTTGCGCTACTTGCGCGCCTTGCGTGGCCTGCAAGCTCACTGCCGGGGCTTCCTCGCCAGACGGTCAGTATGATGTTACATTATTTCGGCCTATATTGCGTGCAAAGTTGCGTGCGTTGTTTCGTGGCCCGACGCAAGTACTTGCGCCGCATGCGCGCCTTGCGGGGCCTGCACGCTCACTGCCGAGGCTTCCTTGCCAGACGGTATTACATTACATTATATTACATTATACATTACTTTATATTATTTAGGATATTTTTTCTTTAGGTGTGTATAGAATTTATTTATATTTCATTGATATTCAGAGAAGATGGACATACAATGCCTATACTGCGTGCGCGTACAAAGTTGCGTCGCCGTTTGCCTGTCGGTTTGCATGTTACATCCATTTAACTCTGAAACTATACGAGTAAGATATATTATAACCCTTTTTAGGCATAGTACTTATACTTATGTAATTACATTTGTTATTTTGACGTGATAACGTCTTATAAATCGATAAACACCGGTAGCATGCACGAAAGAGTGTCACGTTATGGACAAATCTCCATGGTAACTTTACGTAACGTAATGGTAATGGTTTCTTATGACGTTATCACGCAAAATTACCGTCCGTAAACCGACTTTACAGACAACTATATATTTTTTTGTATTTCCAACTAATAAGAATATTGCATTGTGTTTTATAGCAAAGCGCAAGAGGTCCGCCGCACGCGAGCCGCGATCAAGATCCAACGCTACTTGCGCGGCTGGTTAGCTCGCCGCCAGTACCAGAAGCTCCGCCGCTTGGCTATAGGGCTCCAAGCTCACGCAAGGGGCTACCTCGCTCGCAGGCTGTATAGAGATGCACGCAGGGTCAAAGCGGTAAGTCAGTAGACTTTGCTAATGGTACTACCCAGTACTAGGGACTCCGAGGCTTGCTATAGAGCTCCAAAAAGCTCCGCCGGCTCGCCATAGGGCTCCAAGCACACGCCAGAGGATATTTAGCCCGCAGGCTCTATAGGGATGCACGCAGGGTCAAAGCGGTAAGTCAGTAGACTTTGCTAATGTTACCTACTCAGTACTAGGGACTCCGATGCTTGCTATAGAGCTCCAACAAGCTGCGGCGCCTCGCCATAGGGCTCCAAGCACACGCCAGAGGATATTTAGCCCGCAGGCTCTATAGGGATGCACGCAGGGTCAAAGCGGTAAGACTTTTTTATTTTGTTTGCTTGTACAAACAGCAACACTCTTAACTATACATCGGTGGACCTTATTACTAGAGATGCAACGGATAGTTGTTTGACCGGATATCAGATATTCGGCCTGACTATCGGCCGAATATTAGGTATCCAGCCGCCGAATATTCGGCCGGAGAACTATACCTACATTTCGGTTTTCCAGGTGCGCATTGTGTAGGTTTTTGTCTGTTTCGTAGTGAACGTTCGCGCGGACTTATTTTTAGATTCGAAATGAGTGCGCGTAGCGTGCGTGGAATGTTTAAATAATTTTAAAATAATAAATAAGTACGATTATGATCGTGACTGTTTCTTATTCCAATTTTATTTACTCCGAAATAAAGCAATGTTACTATCCGGTATCCGGCCGGATAGTAGCCCGCAATCCGGTATCCGGCCGGATGTTAAAATAATGGCCGAATACTATGGTGTAAAATGTAACTATGTTTATATTTACCAATAATGCCTGTATTCTGTATAGGCCGGATACCGGATAGTATCCGAATATCCAGTGCATCTCTACTTATTACAAAAGACATAACGTCCACCGATGGACTGTTAACAGTGTAGGCGATGGTACCTCAAAAGGAAAAACCGGAACGATTTTGCTTAGTTGAGATTATAGAATTTCTTCGTTTCTCTTCTTGTATGTCAATATATGAATTGTTTCAGGCTTTAACGATTCAACGCTACGCGCGCGGCTACCTCGCGAGGAAGCGCGTCAAGGCGATGCGACGCGGCATCATTATAGCGCAGGCTGCTGTGAGTATAGTCTTTCGATTTGTAACTGGCCCCGAGCCGCTAATCCTTTGTCTATCGTTAATGATTTTTAAGTAAAACCTGTAAAAAAAAGGGTGGTGTAATTCTCTACGGCTACTGAGTGCTGGCGAGTCGAACCAGTCTAAATGTGTCATCCAGATACGTGACAACTGTCCATCGGATTCACCCCGTGTGGCACCATCCTTGCCGATCACTGATTATTACGATGTTTCCATTGCTCGCTACCCCAAATCATAACCCCGTATCGCCACACACTCTAAACACAGCCATAATACAGGTCCGTCGCTTCCTCGCCCGCCGCCTCTACAAGCGCCTCCGCATCGAGGCCAGGAGTCTGGACCACGTGAAGACCCTGAACAAGGGTCTGGAGAACAAGATCATCAGTCTGCAGCAGAAGTTGGGGGAGGCGCAGCAGAAGACCAAGGCCTTGGAACCGTTGGCCGCCCAGCTGGCTGAGGCTAAGTATGTATTATGAAGGTTTGCAAACAACCACAATACCCAGGTCCTCTACAAGCGCCTCCGCATCGAGGCCAGGAGTCTGGACCACGTGAAGACCCTGAACAAGGGTCTGGAGAACAAGATCATCAGTCTGCAGCAGAAGTTGGGGGAGGCGCAGCAGAAGACCAAGGCCCTGGAACCGTTGGCCGCCCAGCTGGCTGAGGCTAAGTATGTATTATGAAGGTTTGCAAACAACCACAATACCCAGGTCCTCTACAAGCGCCTCCGCATCGAGGCCAGGAGTCTGGACCACGTGAAGACCCTGAACAAGGGTCTGGAGAACAAGATCATCAGCCTGCAGCAGAAGTTGGGGGAGGCGCAGCAGAAGACCAAGGCCCTGGAACCGTTGGCCGCCCAGCTGGCTGAGGCTAAGTATGTATTATGAGGGTTGCAAACAACCACAATACCCAGGTCCCCTATAGCGTCTCCGCATCGAGGCCAGGAGACTGGACCACGTGAAGACCTTGAACAAGGGTCTGGAGAACAAGATCATCAGCCTGCAGCAGAAGTTGGGGGAAGCGCAGCAGAAGACCAAAGCGCTGGAACCGTAGGCCGCTCAGCTGGCTGAGGCTAAGTATGTGTTATGAGGGTTGCAAACAACCACAATACCCAGGTTCATCTGGCTGTCTAGACCGGTAGATTGTTTCCCAGGCCGCAAAAATATGTGACACTCTGTTAATGTAGTTACACAAAACATGGCGGCGCCGTATGCAAGAAATAAAGCACCACAAGATTAAAAGAGAAACGTAGACAGCAGTTATTTTTAGACACAATATCTATTTTAAAACCCGTATAAAACTATAAAGAGTAGGCAATTTGATCGTGACGTCACATGCTAGTGTTTCATATAAATTCCATAGTAGCAAATCGTTTTGACAGTTCGAAAAAAGAAACTGATTTGACTAGTAGGAGAATACCCTTTTGGGGACATGATTTATTCACAGAGTGAACAAAAATTATAAATTTCGGAGTTTTTAAACAAACTTAGAAATACTGATTTAAACTTTCACGATTATTTAACATTATGAAACTACACAACGGGACTCATCATCATCATCATCGGGAACATTGCAATTTTAATCGGGACGAGGGTTTTAAGATCTCATCCACATGGAATCCAGTCATTAGTAAATGTAAGCGGAAAAGAATATCGACAGTCGATAAATCGAATATTGTTAGTGTTGTGTGTCGACAGAGTGACATCCCTAGTGCGCAAAACGTTCAAACTGATAAACAAGACCAAGTGCGGGTAGTTCGAAAAACTCGCGCGGCTAGAAGATGTTGATGTCAACTTGAGCCAGTCTTCTCCGAGACCACGGGGACAACGCCGTCCTCGAAACGTCGGAGGTAAATCTTAAAACTTAAATACGCGATTAAGTCCCGTTGTGTAGTTTCATAAACTTAGAAATATTTTCATTCAGTTGTTCAAGAGTCCATTATCCCTTTTAACTTATTATTTTCATTTTTAGAGCGAAACTGGAACTCCTGCGCCTAGTCGAAATCGAGGCTAAGACTCTCAAAGTGTCCATCGAAGACAAGGACAGCGTTATAGCCGCACTCCAAGCCGAGCTGGCGAGCGAGCGGGACAGCAACAAGCAGCTCATCGAGGAGAAGAAAGAGATAGAGAAGACGTACAAGATAGAGAGGGAGGCGTGGGAGGGAGAGAGCGAGAAGCTGGCCAATGAGTTGAAGAGTTCTAAGGAGCAGTTCGATTTGGCGATTGAAGGTAAGGTTTACTTTAGAACGTGTAGCTAAGGGTGGTACAGTCAGCAGCAGAAGTTGTTAAGCGGCCGAGGTGTTCAAAATTACCTTGACACGCTTATTCTCTTAACAATAAAGTTGTGTCAAGATAATTTTGAACACCTCGCCCGATTAGCAACTTCTGCTGATGATTGTACTTAATTAAAATAAAATTGATTAACATCAATCTAAACAATATATGATAAGGGACATTGTTGATAAGATTAACACATTCACTGCCCCCGACGCACATGTACGTTCACCGTCATACAAGTTTGTTCCTAGGCCACGCCCGCGGTGGCAGGCGTGGCAGCGAATGCGTTAAAAATTGCAGGAACCCTAGCATTTCGGAAGAAAACTATTGAGGTTAGTTTAGTTTAGTTTATTGATGTCTCAATACAATTTTCGTAGTTAATGTAAAAGAATACAGAAGCAATTACTTATCGTATAGCGATTGTCGGATACAAAATAAATAATTAAATTACAATTAAACAGTAGTTATATACAATGGTATATACTCTTAAATATATTACAAAATATTATTCATGTTAAAATATTTCTAATAGCAAATCATAAAATCACACAGAATATCTAAAAACGTTCGAACGAACGATATCTATGAGGTTAAAAAAGGGGGGTATACATATTTGGTATAGAGTTCCGGGGAAGAACTCAGGATAGTTATTATCACGAAAATCATTATCAGCAGACGAAGTCACGGTGAGTAGCTAGTGCTATTATAAAAAAACCTGATTAATCTGATAACGTAATGAAGCTGATAACAGCTTTGATAAGCCGCATATTGTATTGTTTACTGGCCACGCGGCTTGAACCGAATTATTGACAAAAACTGTGATATAACCTTTAATTGTTTATGTTTTGGCCCGTAATTGTAAACATATGTTTGATGGTAAAATGAATTAAAATGTAGATAACGAGTGAGATTTATAAGTTTTATCGGTGATTGTGTTGTGAATTGATTTGTATAATTTTTGTGCTCCGTTCAACACTTTATTCATAATTTTTGGAAGAGGCAATTACTAGCTATAATCTTAATAGAGAAAAAAAACAACGGGTTGCACTCCGGGAGTGCCGGCAGAAGTGAAAACTCAACGACATTGTAACTCAAAATATGAATAATAGCGCCATCTAGTGCAAAATGTACCGCAAATATTTGACAGAGAAAAATGAAAATGAAAAATTAAAATGAAAGTTTATTGGTAACAATGGTTACAAGTCTGTTTAGTTACCCCACCCTGTGTAGACCCTCATTAAAAGTTTTCCTTCGTCACTGTGGACCGGACACGCATATAGAAGAGCTGTTATCTTCCTTATTATTACAAGTATTCTCGCGGAGCCCTAATTGAGGCTTTGCGGAGCTCTAGGGGTCCGCAAAGCACAGTTTTAGAATGGCTGCCTTATGCAATGCAAGTACTAATTGTAAGAAAATATAATGAAACATAAGATTGAACAGAAAAGTAAGATAAATACTTATAGTCTGTATCTTTAGGTATTTAAATAAAAGTAAACAAAATCTACCCTCAAATGGCTCCTAAAGCCAATTGAGGGTAGATGAAAACATTACATGGCCAAATAATGTAGGTTAAAGTCAGGTCGTTCAGTGGCAGATCCAGGCGGTTCTTTATTTGGTTGGTTAACCAATAAATTGTATGTGATGAAAATGTAGAAATTATTTGTTTACTTTTTATTTAAACACCTAAAGATACAGAGTATAAACATGTAATGAAGCCGAGGTAAAATGACAATGGGGGTCCCAACTGAAAAGGCACCAGAGGAGCCCACGGTGGCCTCATTAGATACATGTGAATCGCCGAAATTTCCCGAACATGGAACGGACGAATATGATCAGTGTGACCACACGACGCCAGAAGTTCCGGTGTGGTCGAAGGAGTTTGAGAGCAGAGCTCAATTCTGGAAAGGTTTGTGCGGTTTCTTGTTGTAAACTGTTAAAAATGGATGAAAACCACAGTGTTCAAAGATAACATGTAGGATTTATTTTGTCAAAAAACAAAAAACTTGTTTTTTGACAAAATAAATTGAGAGGAAGGTCGGGTAGCAAATTTACTAACCATGGTATACATTTGGATTCATGCGCGAATTGACTTGGATTAGTTTTTTAGAAATCGCGTTTAAGAAAGATTTCTTAACTTAATTTCTTGATTAATTCATACTGACATTTCAGCAACTAATACTAGTCTAGTACGATTGGGTATTTTTGGAAATACGTCATCATCATCATCATCTTATCGACCAGAGGACGTCCACTGCTGGACATAGGCCTAAAGAGTGCCACAATGACCGGTCTTGCGCCACCCGCATTCAGCGGACTCCCGCGACCTTTACCAGGTCATCAGCCCACCTTGTGGGGGATCTAACCACGCTGCGCTGTTGGAAATACGTATAAGGCCTATTTTTGAATAATTTTACGGTTTAGACTCACTTGTTTTTAGTCACTCGCGCGACATGTTTCGGAGAGCCTAGGTCTCCTTTCTCAAGCACTAACAGTGCGAGCAGCGTTCACGACGGCCGTGTATCGCGTACTGCGGCTAGTGCGGCTCGCCGCGTCGCACTCTCTCGTACTCACGTCGCACTCTTCGTAAAATTATTCAATGTTAGTATGTCTCACAACAGTTTAAATTCGAAGGCCTATTTTGTTACAGAACGAGACAAGCAGCACGAGCAAGAAAAGAAGGCGCTGAGCGCGGAGCTGGAAGCGGAGAGGCAGAGCAGACAGAAATTACTCTCCACGCAATACGAGTTGCAGGAGCGTTTGGACTCTCTACAGCGGTGAGTAATAATCATAATCATAATCATTTATTCGAGGCAATCCATGGTGTTTATACAGGTGTTTAAGTTTCATTAAGTACAGCATGGACCCTACAAGGGCGTGGCATCATCATATTATACGTAAAAAAAGTAAGATATTTAAACATTCATACATTAAATAACTATTTATAATTTGTCAAGCTATTTCCGTCAGTAGAGAAGAGCGGTAAATTTAGAAAAATGTAGGCGCGAGGAGTTCGCATCCCGAAAAAGGTTTAAATTTCTTGCTTTTTCCTACTGACAAACTTGTTTGACTGTCTATATTTACTATAGTATATTCGTTAACGTTTTTCTAAGGTTGTAAAACCTTTTATTACAAGCTTTTATTTAGTTTCACCTGACTGTCAAAAAGTCAAAAGTCAAAAATACTTTATTCATGTAGGCCTAGTAACAAGCACTTATGAACGTTTTACATAATAATATATTATCTTAAGCTAATTATCAGAGCAATTTATTGAAGTTAATATTATTCCATAGTAATATTGGATTATTATACAGATCAAATTTAATACTAAGAATTTCACAAAACTGTTGTCTGTCTGTCTGTCTGTAATCAAATCTTGCAAGTTAAATTTGATTCAGTTCCCGGTTTCCGATTGAGCTGAAATTTTGTATACATACGTAAGTCGGGTGACAATGCAATATTATGGTGTCATCGAGCTGATCTGATGATGGAGACCGGAGGTGGAGGAACTCTGTGATAAAACAACGAAACCTAATTGTGTTTGGGGTTGTTAGAATTGTCTCGATGAGTATTAGTTGTCTGTCGTAAGAAAAGTACAGTCAGCGATAAAAGCTTGTACCAAAAATGAATTTTATGCCAAAAACTTATTAAGGCGTGCTCCCGATACCGGTTTTCTGTACAAATTCGGTCCGGTACTGGGGATTCCCGGGACGTGCCCTACAATCTCAGTTCCGGGAGAAATCTCCTTTTAACCGACTTCAAAAAATTTGAAGTTTTTAATTACAATTAAGTTAAAATTGTTACAAATCCTAGCTATTGATCAAGCGCACGAGTTTAGTTCTCGTTTTAAAACTACGATTTGGAATGTAGAGAAACTATGCACATGCAATGACATGAGGTATATCTATGTCTGTAATTAGTTTATATAGCTTCAGCTCCTCCAAGCCGAGACCAAGCCAAGGCCAAGATCCTCTTTGGATCACTGAGCCAGTGATGTATGTATGTAGCTTCAGCTAATAAAACAAACGAAATAGAGCTAAAACAAATTTTGTATTAAAAACTTTAAATTTGCTGTATTTTTATAAACAGACGTTAATGTTAACGACGTTTTTTTAAAAATCAGTAACAATTGCTTATGAAAGCAGAAGAATATCGTATCGTATTAGATTCATAATTGTTACATATTTGCCGTAACTTATTTTTAAAATGTGTTTTTCAATTAAAAGACACATCAAGATTGTTTACCTTATTTCTAATGCTAAAAAAACGAACTGTAGGTATGGTATCTGAAGCTACATTAACTAATTTTAGACATATACCGGATGTGGCCTGTAACATGAGCAAATAATTAAAACTTGTTCTACAACTTTTAATAATTATGAAGTATTTTGACTCTCTATTTTTAATACAAAATATATATCTTCAATGGACGCCATCGCCACGCCATATCATTGTGATTGACGTTGCTTGTCACGCCTTAAACATAACAAAATTCGCAATACATTGCGTCTTAGAATAAACTTTAAAGTGTATTAAAAATCAAACCACAAGTTATTTTTAAAAGTCGCTGAACAAATGTTGGTCAGTATGAGGAGTACAGCCTACAGTTTAATTTTTTGCTCATATTACAGGCCACACCCGGTACATTACGTCAGACCGTTTGTATTATGTCAGATTCTGATATTGGGATCTTGGGAAAAAACAAAGGAATCATTCGCATCATCAACTCTCTTGTCGACCCCTAGCACAGAATAAATAATGGTAGTGATCCAAAAGACTCGAGCCTTTGGAGCTCCTTTTTTAGGGCTCTCCTCATCTCTTGACGCCTAAAAGGCTAAAAGCCTATTTAGCTCTTTTGCCCCGACCGGCTTAATAAGGTTATTAAAGCTTAATAAGCCCCAAGAGTTTAGGATCTTAAATAGAACTAGGGTCGGGGGCTAAAGAGCTAAATAGGCTTTTAGCCTATTAGGCGTCCAGAGATGAGGCGAGCCCTAAAAAAAAAGCTAAAAGGCTAGAGTCCTTTGGATCACTAAATAGTACAGAAGACTCACTCTCTAACAAAGCGCGTCCGTTACGATCAGGACAGATATGGCCGCTAGGTGGCGCCAGCGCCACGCGCGGTTTATCGCTAGCCACCAAAATTGGTGTGGAACGGATGTACTTGTAGCTACCTGTTGCAAAGCAACGAAATCGCGGAGTGAGCCTTGCCTGCCCGTAGGTATCGAGTTTTAGTAATGTGAACCAATTCTTTTTTCAGGGCACCCGCGACGAAAGAACACAGGCGTTCTCTCTCTGACGCCAGCAACAACTCTCAACAGGAGACGACGGTTGAAGATGTGAGTGTCGTTTGTGTCTCGCTCTAACTTATAGCTGTGTCCTTAACGCACGTACAAACAGCAATAAAGTTTAATATAAATAAATAATAGGATGATTGTGATATACCTTATTAAAATTAGTCAGGGCCGTCTTAAACTATGCTGGGGCCCCTGGGCACACAAGAATTTGAGGCCCTTTGGAAAGTGAACAAAGCTAATTTACATCACTACCATAACCGGTATGCCCCATCACTAGAGGTGATTCACTAGAGGTCCATCTCAGATTGGTTTTGCGAGAGAGCGTCGTTGCATATTATTTTCAGACCTATACTCTCATATTTGTGATACCATAATAAATATTGTATTAAGTGGTGTTCTGGTGTTTTTACTCTTACACTAATTAAACTAACATTTTTATGCAATGATCTTATGGGTAATCAAATATACTGTTACTGTCTGTCCTGCCCCGAGGATGCCCTGGGCACGGGCCCTGTGTGCCCGCATGTTAAAGACGGCACAGAAATCAGTATTATATAAACTACTTTTAAGAAAATTATTTCATAGCAGCAGGGTCTAGTGTTATATGGTGTTATGTGGAACTTTGATGTAATGTAATGTATATTACAGGACTTCGGGTACGGGTCAGTGCGTTCTGTGGAGAACTCCCGGCCCGCTCTCGAGGCCGTCAACTGGTCGGCCGGCGCTCACAACGGACCTATGCCGGTACCTAAGGGGCTGTCCATAAATTACGTCATCGATTTTTGACCCCCCCCCCCCCTCCTAAAATCATCCAAAATTCATGCTTCGAATGACCCCGTTTCCTCGTACGTCATGCTGCCATCATCCGATGTCCAGACCCCCCCCTTAATTTGAAATGACGTAATTTATGAATAGCCCCTAACGCACACACCAGAGTGCTACGCATTCTTAACACATTCACTGCCCCCGACGCACATGTGCGTCCACCGTCATACAAGTTTGTTCCTAGGCCACGCCCCCTGGCAGTGAATGCCTTAATTCCTTCAGAGTTACTGTTATAAAATATTTTCAATATTCTGTTTGTATTGTTTTTTTTTTAATTAAATGTTGTTGTAAGCCATACTTGCTTATGTGGAGAAGACCGTCATATAAACATTTTGGTCGGTAAGTCCGTCAAAAGGCAAGAACTCTCGTAAGAAAGAGCTCCACGTTCTGCTCTACCGACCGTTTGTTATTGGAGTTATACAAGCGCAAGAGTTAGAAGCGACGAAACAGCTTGTAGACGGTCTTATCTGATTGACGGTCTTAACCACGTTGACCGTAATTATGATACCATCATATTTTAGGACAATTATAGGACAATTTTACACAGATTACCCTAGTCCCACAGTAAGCTCAATAAGGCTTGTGTTGTGGGTACTAGACGACGATATATATAATATACACATATATAATACTTATATACATAGAAAACATCCATAACTCAGGAACAAATATTTGTGATGAACACACAAATAAATGCCTTTACCAGGATTCGAACCTGGGACCTCCTGCTTCGTAGGCAGGGTCACTACCGACTAGGCTAGGAGGCCGTTAAAATATCATCATATGCTTCAGCACATTCCTATATTAGGGTTCCGTACCCAAAGGGTAAAACGGGACCCTATTACTAAGACTTCGCTGTCCGTCCGTCCGTCCGTCCGTCCGTCCGTCCGTCCGTCCGTCCGTCCGTCCGTCCGTCTGTCACCAGGCTGTATCTCACGAACCGTGATAGCTAGACAGTTGAAATTTTCACAGATGATGTATTTCTGTTGCCGCTATAACAACAAATACTAAAAACAGAATAAAATAAAGATTTAAATGGGGCTCCCATACAACAAACGTGATTTTTGACCAAAGTTAAGCAACGTCGGGAGGGGTCAGTACTTGGATGGGTGACCGTTTTTTTTTTGCTTTTTTTTGTTTTTTTTTTGCTTTATGGTACGGAACCCTTCGTGCGCGAGTCAGACTCGCACTTGCCCGGTTTTTTTTTAGCATTAGAAATTAGGCAAACAATCTTGATGTGTCTTTTAATAGTTACGGCAAATACGTAACAATTATGTATCTAATACGATCATTTATATTCTCCTGCTTTCATATTGCTTATTGCTTTCATAAGTAATAGTTTTTGATTTTTAAAAAGCGTTTTTCAATTAAAATACATGCCAAAATCGCTTACCTTCTTTCAAGTTCTTTCTAATGCTAAAAAAAACGAACTATAGGAATATATTTTTTGCAGATCGCGGATGCTGGATTGGTGCTGCGAATGCAGAACAGGATATCCGCCTTACAGAGTGAATTGTCGCGAACTACGAAACGAGCGAGTGATTTGGAGGAGCGTCTCATGAGTAAGCACTTTTTAGATTTTAAACAAACATCAAACATCAAACAAACATTAACATTTATTCAGAAAATAGGTCACAAGGGCACTTTTACACGTCAACATTGAATTTACATTGAAAATACTACACTACAAATACTTATTATTGACAGACTACAGTAGAACAGGTTTAAGTAGCTAACACACTATCGCACCGCACCAAGGTCATAGAGGGACGCACCCATAAGTAAGAGGAAGAAAGCGATATCTCTTTCTCCCTCTTACTTATGGGTGCGTCCCTCTATGACCTTGGTGCGGTGCGATAGTGTGTTAGCTACTTTACAATCTGTCTTAGGCCCACTTGCACCATTTCACTAACCTGGGATTAAGCGGTTAAACCGTTAACCTAGTGTCAAATTGTACTGGTAACCATGGTAACGCCAGGTTTAACCGGTTTACCCCGGGTTAGTGGAATGGTGCAAGTGGGCCTTAGAAAAATATGAATAAAAATATATGTTTTGTGTACTGATTTTGGTAGCACAATGTTATTTATTTATTTTACCAAGTTCTACGCTGTAGACGCTAGTATTGTTACACTAAATATGGATTTATTTAGATTCTAACGCAATTCCCTAACCTCCAGGCGTGGCTCACTCCGCGATTTCGTCGCTTTGCTACAGGTAGCTAAAAGTACATCCGCTCCACCCCAATTTTGGGGTTTGCGATAAGCCGCGCGTGGCGCTGTCGCCACCTAGCGGCCATATCTGTGCTGATCGTAACAGACGCGTTTTGTTAGAGAGTCAGTCTTCTGTACCTAGTACTATTATTTATTCTGTGACCTAACCTAACAGTTTGGGGACCTAACGTGTTTTTTCTGTATAACAGATCGCCTGTCCTCACCCCCCACCAATCCCAACCTGGATCGCTTCAAAGTGGAAGAACTCGAGATAGAAAACAAGAAGCTTCGAGAACATCTCGACCGGCTGCGCTCCGCTGGCGATACCACTCTACTCACCAAGGAAGTTATAGGTAAGGACTGTACGAGTACAATTGTAATTGTACATGGCCGATATCTCCAAACAATATAATAATAATAATAAAGCTCTTTATTTCCAAACATTTTAAGTAGGTACAGTTTCTTTCCTAGGTAGTTAGTACTATTTACATACAGTATAGGCAAAGTTGTTTAACCGCTCGTGCTAATATTGATACCCGAGCAAGCGAAAGATTCCAAAATTGAACCACGAGCGTATCGAGTGGTTCAAAAAATGGAATCTTGAGTGTTGCGAGGGTTTCAAAGCACGAGGGTTAAACAAAATTTGCCCCAGAGTGAAACACAACATTTTTCACCACACCAACCCGAAGCAAATATTAAATGTAAAATATCTAACAAAATCAAAACCAATCAAATCCAAATGAATGTTATTAAATATTTATTATCCAAAATCATCATTTAAAAGTCAATTCTACCAGCAAACATAAGAAAACAACTCAAAATTTGCATTTGATTACTTTGCCTCACATGTGGATAAAATGCAACATTGCTATCGGTTTTTGAAGTACAACGTAAGCCTTTCCGAGCTGGTGTGGTGAAAATAGTTATTTACGATACAAGTGCGAAAAAGAGGAAATTCGAAACGAGTGGCGATAAATTAAAACACGACCGAAGGGAGTGTTTTAAATCGACACGAGTTGCGAATTACCTATTCGCACGTGTATCGTACAACGTTTTACAGTACATATGGCCCTTTAAACTTTTGACATCGCACGAAAAGTGCTATTTTACGCACTAGTGCGGAAAAATAGGACCGTATGTACTGTAAAAAATATTTTCGGTCCCCTGATGTATGAATGGACTTTAATTATAACCTCCTTAGGCCCAAGGTCCTACCTATAGTATTTATTCAGTTCAATGAAATTTAAATCATATTCGATTTGAACAGAGTTGCTTTTGCTTTGTTTCGTTCAGTTGTTGAACAACTAAAAATCAACTCTATTTCCTACATTGTAGGTTCAAATTTCTGTGGCAAATTTGCATTTTTCATTTGTATGGCTGGGTCTTAGGAGGATAGTCTGTATCTTTAGGCATTTAAATAAAAGTAAATAAAATCTTCCCTGAAATGGCTCCTTAAGCCAGTAGAGAGTCGTTCAGTGACTGATCCAGGTAGTTTTGTATTTGGTCGGTTAACCAATAAATGTTATATTATAACTACCCGAAAATGTACAAATTATTTAAACTGTTGTGAGACATACTAACATTGAATAATTTTACGGTTTAGACTCACTTGTTTTTAGTCACTCGCGCGACATATTTCGGAGAGCCTAGGTCTCCTTTCTCAAGCACTAACAGTGCGAGCAGCGTTCACGACGGCCGTGTATCGCGTACTGCGGCTAGTGCGGCTCGCCGCGTCGTACGCGTGCGATACACGGCCGTCGTGAACGCTGCTCGCACTGTTAGGGTTGTTTCACACGTACCACTATTCATTAAACATACAAAATATGCGCCCGACCACGTGTTGTGGTTGTGGTTGTCGTGTGGTTGTGGTACGTATGAAACAACCCTTAGTGCTTGAGAAAGGAGACCTAGGCTCTCCGAAACATGTCGCGCGAGTGACTAAAAACAAGTGAGTCTAAACCGTAAAATTATTCAAAACAAATTATTTGTTTACTTTTTTTTAAATACCTAAATATACAGAGTAGATAGGTTAGCAATGTCTTTTGTTGTAGACCAACTGGGCATAATGCAGAAAGAGCTGGACAGACGTCGAGACGAGTGCATCCAGCTAAAGAGCGTGCTTACCAATACCGTACGTATATTACTAGTTTTACACTTAAATAGATGTCATATACGAAATAAATATATAATTATTTCGTATATGTCGTATATATAATTTACGTTAGCGTCTGCGTGAACTCGATCGCATTTCCTCTATCGCACCAATACATTAGAGCAGCGGTCTGCAACCAGCGGCCCGCGGGCTGCATTGCGGCCTGCGAGCCTCCCTGGCTATTTTGTATGTAATATTGACATATGACAATATCTGATAAAGTCATAAATACTAACAAAGTGCGGCCCGCGTCCTCTTTGTTAACTGCTATGTGGCCCTACGCTGCTAAAAGGTTGCCGACCGCTGTATTAGAGCGAGCGAGATAGACTGCGATCGAGTTTACGTAGTCGCTAACGTAAACGTCAAATATGTCGCTTAACTTCAAACTCGGGTAAATCCATTTGACCCTCTCGTCAGCAAATATCTACCTTGTTACCTTTTGTAAAATCAAATGGCATAATCTGACAGATGGATTTACCCGAGTTTGAAGTTAAGCGACTCAAGTGTCAACTTGTGGTAGGGCTACTTAAATAGATGTCATACACGAAAAAATAAGTGACCATGGCCTCCAGTGCCTAGGGCTGGGATTGAACCGGCGTTCTCTGTATTTTATTAAGCCTTTATAAGGTAGAGTGAATATATTTCTTATCTGATTTTGAACTTTATTTCAAAGTACGGTAAGTCATAAATACGGTAAGTGATATGCTGATAATAGTGATAAACTGATAAAGTTATTTAGGAAACATAACTTATGTATGTAACTTTACATATGTGACGTCCCACGGATAAAGGTACCTTATGGCGGTTGGCGCTTACGCTATTATTAACGCCGCTCCAATATTATTGCGGAGCTATGCGACGTAAGCGCCAGCCGCAATAAGGTACCTTTTGCCGTGTTACTTTACATATTGTGATGAAACTGAATGAAATTGTAGATAATAAATAAATAAAATAAAATAAAATAAAAAAGCCTTATATTTCTTACAAAAAAAAAATTACACACTTTTAAATAAACCTATTTCTACAAAACAGTTCTACGTTCTAACATCTTTATACTTAATTTATAGTATCTAATAATGTAAGAACCCCTCGCTACTCGAAGGTGAAGGCCTCCTCTAGTGATTTCCAAGCGTCTCTATTATTAGCTTTTTGCATCCATTGATCACCAGCCAGTCTCACTATTTCGTCAGTCCATCGCGCTTTGGGCTTGCCTTGTTTTCTTGTACCTGATGGTCCCTTCCAAGTGGTCAGTCTGTGAGTCCATCGGTTGTCTGTCATCCTTGCGACGTGTAGAAATTGTAGATATAAATTAAAAAAAAAATTATGGAGAAGCAAAAACTTGCTTTAATGTCTAATGCCCTTATTTAAACGTCTGTTACTAAAATACCGATTAACATAACTGTCATGTTAATTATGTTTGCTATAGTTCGTTTTTTTAGCAGCAAAGAACTTGAAAGAAGGTAAGCGGTCTTGATAAGTCTTTTAATTGAAAAACGCTTTTTAAAAATCAGTAACTATTATTTATAAGAGCAGAAGAATATAAATGATCGTATTAGATTCATAATTGTTACATATTTGCCGTAACTTATTTTAAAAATGTGTTTTCAATTAAAAGACACATCATGATTTTTACCTTATTTCTAATGCTAAAAAAAACGAACTTATAAATGGTATAGCAACACGTCGTATAAAGTCATGTTTTAAAATCGCGGCGGGTCGGCAGCGGTCGGCAACCTGCGGCCCGCGGGCCGCATGCGGCTCGTGAAACTGTCACTTGCGGCCCGAGTTCCGCTTTGGCTATTTTGTATGTAATAGTGACAAACGACAATGTCTGATAAATATTACCAAAGTGCGGCCCGCGTCAACTTCGTTAACTACTATGTGGCCCTTGGCTGCCAAAAGGTTGCCGACCGCTGATCTAGACCGATGACTCAACTGTTGCCACAAGTAATATAAAAATAAAATCAGATAGTAATAACATTGAAATCTCGTAAATCCTTTGCTTACACACAAACGTCACATGTCTAGATTATGTCATTTTTCTTTGCTCTGTGACATGATGTGTACACACGTGTGATTAAAGAGGAATCCAGCGCTAACACATGAAGGTATGTGCATTTTAAATATATAACGTGTTTTTTTTTATTTCCGTTAACTTCGGGGTATGGTTAAGTACGTTTAAGAGAACTAAACGGCATAGTTAGTTTTTGAAAAAAAAAATCTTTTTTTGTAAAAAAAATTAAGTTTTAAAAGTTATTAAATGTACCATATAGCGTTGTTGTAACACGGGCATTACATTCAACTCAATCAAACAATTGAAATCTGTGACATATCAATGTCATTTCGTACATCAATCGACCGAGATTGTACTTAAGTTTAGTAGCAAATGTATGAACTCATTCTAAACACTAATCAATATGTAAACCAGCCCTAAGGCAAGTGTACACGCTTGTAGAGGCTTTATAGGAAAAAAATAAATTATTGATTATCTCCGAAATGGACTTAATTAGAACATCGGTGTCTTTGAGAAAGTTACTTGATTTAAGCTCAGGAATGCACCCTTGAAATTAACGGAAATAAAAAAAAACACGGTGTATAACGGAAGCGGCTTAGTTCATAAATAATTAAATTCCTCTTTAGGTACCTACTAGCTACTTTGCCTTACATTCTTTGATATATTTTAATTCGAAATTATACATTGAAATACAAGCCTTTTTGCTCCGGCGCATAAAAAATCTAATTTATTTCGACGGCAATACAGTATACGCAACAGTCAAACGCTTCATAATTATATTCTAAAAAACGATTTAAAATACATATAAAATGATATTGTCTTCGGTTACCGCTATATATTCATGAAATATAACGAATTGAACGCATATTTTATTGATAATTTAGATCGCGTATAATTCATTATTGTGGATGTATTTTAAACTCATTGTACGCGATATATTCCGTTAGAATTTGTTTATTTAATACATATAAAATATTTATTTAAGCCGAAAAAATAATAAATTATAAATGGTCACCGCGTTTACCTATGTTTACATACAGCTCAGCTAAAATAACCTGTCCGTCTGTCTTATCTTGATCTAAATGATCTATCTCATCCTGATAGCGAAGCAAACATGACACATTTTTAATGTACATACTTTTATTTGCCGGCCAGGTTTGGACAGTAATAACGTGTAGATATCGATTTTTAAAACTCGCGCAAAGATGTAGTTTCTGCTTAGTTATAACTGGGGTGACTTTGATCAGTGTTTCAATTAATTATAATTACTTTAATATTTTAACAAAATTCGTATGTGCAATGTGAACTTATTTTTTGATATAAATTGATTGAGTTGGAATTAGTTAATACATTATTTTTAACACGAACATATGCATGAGTTTATACTATTATTCGACAGTGAAAAAGATTTCATATTGAATAAAATGGGCGAAATTAAAACAGATTCAACGAATGTAGAAAAAGATACTGTTGAGTCTCCTACACAACCAGTTGAAATACGGTCGCTGCCAGTTGAAATAACTATCCAACATGTTGAAACTTCTACAGAACAAGTTGAAAATACACAACATGTTGGAACACGGCCACTAACAGTTGAAACACCTACACAACATGTTGAAACACGGCCACTAACAGTTGAAACACCTACACAACATGTTGAAACACGGCCACTAACAGTTGAAACACCTACGCAACACGAAACTCCTATAGAACAAGTTGAAATAACACAACAAGTGGGTACACCTATACAAAAAGTTGAAACACCTAAACAGGAACTTATAGTATATACGCGTAGGCGTCTGAAAGTTCCCCACTCGAATGAACTTAAGATTTCGAAGATGCTTTATTTAGATTTGCCGTTAGCCAGGAGCAATCTCGTACAAGGTTTTAAAAAGGTAAAGAACAGATCGAAATCTCTCAATTAGTATAGTTATTTTGGATCTGGATATACTAAACATTTATTTGCGTAAAATATATGTACAATGGTACTACTAAACTAAATGAATAAGTAGCTTAAATCTAAAATAGGCCCTTGAGGCATTGTACCAAGAATGCTGGCGGCATTTCCTCGCTGTGTCCCAATGCTGATACGTTGTGCGAGGTAGCCCCCAGCTCTTAGTATAGTGCAGTTAGATTTATTTAATGTTACTTCAGAATATCTTTAAAAATTCAAAAAAAAATATATATGTTTTAGTATTATTATTGTAATTTCTATTGAGTGAAATACTGCTACATTACATAAGTATGAAACAGGGCTAAGGTTGATTGTATATTTTCATTTCATTCAGTTTCCACAAAACAAGAATTTTGGGTCTTATTTTTATAAATGGGGTGACTTTGATGAGTGCCTTTTCTTAATTGAAAAATTAGACAGATGTTGAGAAGGGTCTATATTTCCCATTTAATCTTACAGTTTTAAACGCGGTCATTAATAAATGTATTCTTACCGGTCAAACTCACCCCTTATCTACTTATTTATAGTTAAATTATCAAAATAAGTGTTTAGAAAATGTCGAAAAAAATTTCAAGTTTCTATTTTGACAATATTCCTTTTCCTGACAGAAACCGCAATGGTTCCAAACTCTGAAAAATGTCGTGAGTAAAACAAAAGAAACATAAAGACGTCTGCTACCCATCGTACGATTATTGATCTTATTTTGCATGGTGTTCATTATTTGTATCGATTGTGTATTTATTTACAGGTTTTGCACGATATTATTTGAATGATTTCTAAAATTTGGCCTGATTTTTTGCATATGGCTAAACTTTTAAATCTGTCATATTAAATTACGTGGTATTGTTTTTATGTGGATACATTGGATCCCGTGACTGTTTAGTTCCTTTATTTTATTAACTACAAGTTGTGAGATATTTTATCTGGCGGTCTAGCATGATTGCGTTCTCGCGCGCGAGTCCATACTTGGTGTCGCGCTAGATGTATGGAGTCGCGCGGGAGAACGCAATCATGCTAGACCGCCTGGACTTCATTGGACTGGATTGGGCAAAATATACTTTATTACTATGTTGAATACATACATACCGATTCAATGTACCTCTGTTTCTAATAGCCCCGTCGACTCCTATGTTTCTATTAGCCCCGTAATAAGAATTCACGGGTTATTTTTAAGCTTTCGTTAGTCAAACTAATGTTATTTAAGTTATTTTATTGATTATTTGAATGTTTTTACTAATCCGTTATTTTTCCACCCACGCCTTCTTTTGCGAACATTGCATGGTATTTAGTTTATTTTTAATTCAATATTGTTATTTTACGATTAATTTCAATACGAATGATAGTCAATTTGTGTCGTCCCTCGGGTAAAGGTACCTTATGGCGGTTGGCGCTTACGCTATTATTAACGCCGCTCCAATATTATTGCGTCGCCATGCGACGTAAGCGCCGGCCGCCATAAGGTACCTTTTTCCGTGGAACGTCACATTTAATTAGTATTAAAAGTAAACTTGGTTGGGTTTATGTAAGACTTTCCATTTTTAGTGTTCCGTACAAAACTTTGTTTACGGAACACTTATGGGATCACTCCGGTCTTGTTTCTTTATTCGATAAAGACAGTTAACAGTCGGACTAAGCTACCTTGCATAGACCTTGCAGTGAAAGACAGAAAGTATCATTAGAAAAAGTAAACTTCTAAGATACAGAATTATAGATACAATATATCGGTAAATAGGGTGGCCAAAAAGTAACTGCATTCCCGTTGCCAGGGAGGTTTTGGGATTATACCGAGCAACTTTTACAATGGGACCAATCCCGAAATCGCAAAAATAATTTGGCTGATCATACATTTTGACTGGTCCATTTCCTATGGGAGGGTATTTTTTATTATCTTGACATTATATTTTGAGTTCCTCTGTCAACGTATGGAAGAAGTCTTACATAGCCAGTCTATCTATAAATTCGGTATGTCA
The DNA here is from genome assembly GCF_963556715.1 of Cydia fagiglandana. Lineage (NCBI taxonomy): Eukaryota > Metazoa > Arthropoda > Insecta > Lepidoptera > Tortricidae > Cydia > Cydia fagiglandana. Next base: position 6,252,833 of record NC_085956.1, read on the forward strand.
TTACAATTTGAACCTTATTCGTATAGACGGTGAACTTGAAGTCGCTCACGACGTCCAGCTACGGGTCCGATGTGGACATCGTCAACGAAGATGGCGAGTTGGCTACGGCATACGAAACGCAGAAGGGCATCAACAGGTGAGTGCAATATCAACTTTATTCCTGTAACTGTAGAGTTGGAAATCGCTTGAAGACTTACCCGCTTATTCATAAACGCGCTACGAGCCTCAATTAGCTAATAATCGTCTGTCTTTATCTGCCATTTTGACTTATGTATTTGCAAGAAAGAGATAAAACATAATTTAACTAAATCAAGCCCGTAAAGTTTTATGAAAAGGGAGTTAGAATATGAGACACAAGGCAAAGTTAATGTTACTGATATACATACATCGGGCTTTTAGGTACGGGAATGTTTTACACTAGTCAAAAAATAGGTAAAAACTGTAAAAAAGAAACTGTTCCAACATTTCTAAGGACATTTGGAGATTTCTACCTTCTACATACTTTTAGGGTTCCGTACCCAAAGGGTAAAACGGGACCCTATTACTAAGACTTCGCTGTCCGTCCGTCCGTCCGTCCGTGCGTCCGGCCGTCCGTCTGTCACCAGGCTGTATCTCACGAACCGTGATAGCTAGACAGTTGAAATTTTCACAGATGATGTATTTCTGTTGCCGCTATAACAACAAATACTAAAAACAGAATAAAATAAAGATTTAAATGGGGCTCCCATACAACAAACGTGATTTTTGACCAAAGTTAAGCAACGTCGGGAGGGGTCAGTACTTGGATGGGTGACCGTTTTTTTTTGCTTTTTTTTGTTTTTGTTTTTTTTTTCATTATGGTACGGAACCCTTCGTGCGCGAGTCCGACTCGCACTTGCCCGGTTTTTAAATTATAGTTTTGTAACTCTGAATTAAAGTATCTTACAATAAACGCCGGGGTATGCTAATATAGATCGTAGACTTAAAATCATTCGTTTCAATGATCTTGGCAAGTTGGCTATAGTTTTCATCAACAGGTGTGTGACACAATTTCAATTTTATTTCTCTAGCTATAGAGTTCGAAATCGCTTGAAGACAAGAGGCTTTAATTAAATAGTTTAGGCGTCACTGTAAAGTGACTGAATATGCATTCTAGAAAATCTTCTCTAACTAGATCCTAATATTACATGATAATAGGAATGTTTCCAGTACTTAAAATAAATTATTTCAAACCGTGCACGAAATAAAGCATCAGATAATTATTAGAAAAACATAGATAGCAGCTATTTTTAAACACAATTTGTATTTAATAAATCGGATTGAAATATAAAAAGTAGGTGAGTTTACCGTGACGTCACTACATTAGTTTTCATATAAATTCCATATTAGAAAATCGTTTTGACAGTTCTAAAAAAGAAGCTGATTTGACTAGTAGGAATGTAGCCTATTACAGCGATAAATATCAGATCATCATTGACTTTTATCATTAGAATGGGTAAAATGATAAGTTATTATTCAAAGGTTTGAATATTCTATCTGTCTGATGACTGACTATGTGATGTGTGCATTTTATTGCACAAATATAAGGTCTACTAATAGTATGTTGGCTTGCTATTACTACTAAATAATAACACATAACTCAGTCTATATACGTCCCATTGCTGGGCACAGGCCCTCTCTCGCGAGAGGGCTTGGGCTATAGTCCCCACGCTAGCCCAATGCCGATTGGGGACTTCACATACACCTTTGAATGTCTTCGCAGATGTGTATGCAGGATTCCTCACGATGTTACTATTGCTTTTATAATTGCAGGCAATTGCAAGAAGAGCTTATGGCCGAGAAGAAGTTCTATTCGGATCACATATCGAAGACGAAGGCCGAGATCGACCGCCTGAGGGAGGAGAATGAGAAATATCAAAAGTAAGTATAACATTTCCTTTTAAGGCTAATTTACTGTCAATCTTTGAATAATTTTACCAAAGACATATGTGTCGCTTAACTTCAAACTCGGGTAAATCCATTGGACCCTCTCAGCAAATATCTACCCTATTACGTTTTCTTAATACCAAAATCGCATAATCTGACAGATGGATTTACCCGAGTTTGAAGTTAAGCGACTCATATGTAACTTAGTATAAGATGAATAAAGTCTAAGGAAAAAACGTGCCACGGAAATCAAGAAAATGTCATTCTCGGATAGATGCCGCACACACCTTTAGCCTATGCTCGGCTAGATGACGTGACGACACCGTTTTATATTTAACAATTTTAACACATAGATATGAGTGAATGAACATGGATCAAAATGATATAAAAATAATAATCATTTATCCATATGTATACATTTGTTTGATAATTTTATACGTTTTTATTTTGAGTTTTAGTCGTGTGTCGATAGATGGGCAGTAAATTTACTGTGACTACAAAATTACTATGACAGGACTATACTATCTATTCTTTTTAATTTTACGGTTCAGACTAACTTGTTTTTAGTCACTCGCGCGTCATGCGCTGCTAGTGTTGTGCTGCGTGAGTGACTATAAACAAGCTATACTGCAAAACGTAATTCAAGACCAAAAAAAGTAAGACAATGTTGCCACTGCAATATTACTCATTTTGTAAAATAGTAAATTCCTTTTGATAAATAATCACGCTAAGATAATTTATTTATTAGTAATTTTACTCCTACGATTTAAAAAAGTACTTTTATTTACTTATTTTTACATAATTACAAGACGCGGTAGTAAAAAAGTGGCAACATTTTAAACTTTTTTTGGTCTTGAATTACGTTTTGCAGTTTAGTCTAAACCGTAAAATTATTCAATGATAGTATGTATAACAACAGTTTAAATTCGATTGCTGTCAATTCTTGAAGTTTCCTAATTTAATTATGTAACGCAGGTTGTTGAGTGTGGAGCTCAGTCAGGAGCCGAAGAACAAGCAGCAGGAATTCGCTCAGAACGAGATCATCAAATTGGCGGCTGAAAGTCTCGCTTTGCAGGTACGATTGCTGCTGCAAAATGTTGAGTATTATTCATATTGACGACCGGTCTGGCCTAGTGACAGGTGTGGCTCACTCTGCGATTTCGTCGCTTCGCTACAGGTAGCTAAAAGTACATCCGTTCCACCCCAATTTTGGGGAAAGCCATAATGCCGGCTACATACGTAACGATAAATAGCCGGGGTAAGCCGCGCGTGGTACCTAGCGGCCATATCTGTGCTGATCGTAACAGACGCGTTTTGTTAGAGAGTGAGTCTTCTGTACCTAGTACTATTATTTATTCTGTGCTAGTGGGTAGTGGCCCTGCCCGTGAAGCTGATGGTCCCGGGTTGGAATCCCATATCGTGTCGTGAATCAATCAATGCACATCTTAGATTTCCACGTTGCGGCGCCGCAACGTTGACACGACGTATAACGACGTCGTATTTTTTATTGGGCCCTATTTTATTGGGAGGTATAGTGTTTGTTAAATTAGTAGTTATGTAACTATGTAACACCTAAACATAAACACCGGCTCGGCAATGCCCTCGCAAACACAATATAACTTCACTTCCACAACAGCAATCGTACAGCCCGCGGCCATCGCACCATAGACAGTGACAGTTACTTTTTTATGGCATTGCAGCCAACACAAGGACACACGAGACGGCGTATGTATGCTATTTAAGCTACTCGCATAATCGCATACACTACATCCCTCCCTTGAAGTTAAATTAGATAATTAACAACAAGAGCTTTATGACCACAGCAAATATATTACTAGGTACAATACTAGAATCAGTCTTCCAAATTAAACAGTAACGAAACATATTATATGTACTTTTGAAACAGATAAATCAGGTACATATTATATTTATAAAGTATGAAAGTACATACTAATTAACAGCATTACAACCACAACCCAGAAACAAATAACCAAATCATGGCACATTAAATCACAGCTACATTCGCTCATTATCACTATCATTGTGTTCTCTATTAGTTCCTTCTTCCTGATCGTTCCTCTGAACATCTTCCCACTTTTCAGATGAACCATATTCCTTCTGAGTATCTGCCCTGTTACATAATTCTCCACAGATACATCACCTCTATTAAAACTCTGTACAGTATGAGGTGTTGGGTTGTAGTTCGATCTGAATTTATTTCCTTTATCCATATTCTTAACATATATACTCTATCTCTTTCAGCTAGACTCATACTCTTACCCCTTTTCTTTTTGTATCTTCGCTCACGCACATCCAGATCAACATCAGTGCTTTTAAGTCTATCAATCGATGGAAGTTTGTTCCTGTTCTGCCATCTAATGAACAGTTTTTTTTTTCTGTGGATGAATGAGGCTGTACCTACATACATTAATACGCTAATATAATATAATTTATATCTTAATAGGTACATTAGGTACTCCATTAGACTTTCTTGAAAGTCCTTTGTCTCCATCCTAAATGACTAAATTTGAAACATTTCACTCATTCATATAGGGCCAACATAAGTACTAAACAATGATATTACACTCTACACAGAACGATCAAAACTCCTCCCTTACAACCTGCTAGAGCTGTCTGAATTCAAACTTCAACATTTATTCAGCAAATAGGCCACAAGGGCACTTTTACACGTGAACATGAATTTACATACAAGCAAAAATAATAACAATACATCAACAATTTTATAAAATACAACTAACTGCAACTACCAATTCAAACGAATGTAGGAAATTAACATAGCTAGCAGTTGTAAGCTTAGGAAATGGTTGTGACGTGACATATTCATATGAAATTTGGTTGTGATGGACGTTTGGTTAATTGCTCTAGCTTCTAAACTATTCAAGGTTTCCAATTTTTGTACAGTAATAAGGTTCGGTTTACAACCAGAATTAACCAGCAATATTTGTCAATCAATACATATTAGAAAATGTAACCTACTTCTTCTCTAGCTTTTTTGTTTCCTCTTGTGTTCATATTTGAGTGCCTTTTCATACCACAGAATTGGCGAAAATGTCCCATTTTTCCACATATAAAACAAGTTTTTCCTAGTGTAGGGCAATCTTTGTAATGCATTTAATGATTTTTATTTCCACAACGTCCACAAGAGTTTATATTATTATTGATGTGTGTCCCTTCCCTTTTAGTTCTGTAAGTACCATATATTTTATTATTTCTATTGACTCTATTGTAAATAGCATTAACTTCTTCGTCTTCTTGTTTCTAATCTAGGTTTCCTTGTTTTTATCCTCGTATATGTATTTCTAATTTATCAGTGACGTCCGCCGCGTTCAGATATTATGAACAATGACCTCTTCCATCTCTCCTATTTGCTGCCGATGGAACTTCGGTCGCCTTCCAAATCTAACCCTTCCAGGGTCAGCGATGGTTGTTGATCATGATATCTATGTAATCACTTTAATGCAACCTGAAATATCAAATTTGTTGGTAACCAATAGGTGACCCATCAGACTGTTCTCAATTTAATGAAGGTTGTCAACCCGTTCCAATTTAATGGAGGTATTCATCTGAACTACCAGACCTTTTCCAATTTAATGGGGGCTGTCAACCAATTCCAATTTAATGGAGGCATTCATTTGAACTACCAGACATTTTCCAATTTAATGGCGGCTGTCAACCCATTCCAATTTAATGGAGGCATTCATTTGAACTACCAGACATTTTCCAATTTAATGGCGGCTGTCAACCCAGACATTTTCCAATTTAATGGCGGCTGTCAACCCATTCCAATTTAATGGAGGCATTCATTTGAACTACCAGACATTTTCCAATTTAATGGCGGCTGTCAACCCAGACATTTTCCAATTTAATGGCGGCTGTCAACCCATTCCAATTTAATGGAGGCATTCATTTGAACTACCAGACATTTTCCAATTTAATGGCGGCTGTCAACCCAGACATTTTCCAATTTAATGGCGGCTGTCAACCCATTCCAATTTAATGGAGGCATTCATTTGAGCTACCAGATATTTCCTAATTTAATGGAGGTTATGTTAATCAATTCCAATTATATGGAGGCATTCATTTGAACTACCAGATATTTCCTAATTTAATGGAGGTTATTTTAATCAAATCCAATTTAATGAAGGCATTCATTTGAACTACCAGATATATCCTAATTTAATGGGGGTTATGTTAACCAATTCCAATTTAATGGAGGCATTCATTTGAACTACCAGATATTTTCTAATAGAGGTAATGATAACTTATTTTAATTACTAAAAGGTTTTATAAGTTATTCTTTTATTTATTTATTTTTGGAAAAATTCATTTATTTTTTTGTTTTGGTATAATTCTATATAGCCGACTGCAACCCTCTTCCAACAGGCAACTAAGTAACACTTGTTGAGACAATTCAGAATTCAGACAAACCCAAATATAATCAGGTTATGTTGTATCATAATTCACATTTTTTTATTTTTTTTTTATTTATCACAATTCAAAACAAAGTCTATATGCCACTTCCCGTCTTCATAACGAGACCAGCTCGATGGCACCACAATACCACATTGCCACCCAACATACACATGCATGTGGTGTTCAAGCTTATTCGAACAATGATAAAAGGGTCCAATTTATCTGGCAAGTTTGACCCCTACAAACATACATACATAGTTACAACATACATAGTTATATCATATTTATTTATTTCTTTATTTCAAGGCGAGGTAACAAAATGTAAAACGGATACATATGTATATCTTACCTTGCAAGTTAAATAAAAGTAAAATAAATGTTTACTTATTATTTGAGACAAACCCATTTCAACCAAAATAGAACATTTATACCTTGATTTCTATTTCACCATCATCATCATCATCATCATAGGCCTTTTCACTTTATGGTGTCACCGGTGAAACACCATTTTTTGGTGGCTGAATAGACCGATGCGAGACCAACATGGTCTACTACAGGTTCGACAAGAGAAGTTTGTGGAAACCGGTACTGAGACACCTTGTCGTCCTTTTTTTTTTTACCTCTTATCAGCGAGTGTGGCGAACCATTTCGGTTTCATTACAAAACTAGCGACCCTCCACAACACGTTTGCGCCATTCTGTCCGCTGTTCACTGTCAGTTAAGTTGAAATTTAAAAAATATGCAGTACATGTTTCTTATGGTGTGATTATTTAGAGGCTCACTGTGTAATTATAATTCATCAGATAATAGATATGTATGGAACTCACAGAAAATATTGTTTCTTACACCCATATGGTATGACCCATATACAGTTAATGAAATGATTTGCCTTAATTAGACCAGTGTTTTAAATACTGTATTCTTATAATATAATTACCATTAAAATAAATGTTTTTATAACAACCCGGGAATCATTTTGTATCTGTAGGTAACTAGCAGTACTTGTCTTGTCATTATGAGTGAATATGGACAACTTATTTTTTAACTACTTAATAGCAGGAGGAAAGAAAAACTACAAGTTAAATGCAATGTTAACGTATAAATGTAATAAGATTGTAGAAATCCCAGAATGAAACACTGTTACTAGGTATTTACGCTGTCCAGGTTCCTTACTTTGTTTATATACGAGCCGGGTAAACAAACCTCGCATTTGCATTAAAAACCCCAATTACATCATAATGTATGGAATTTAATGTTACAAACGATCGAATATATTGTAAAAATAATGTTTTGTATACGAAGCTACGCAAAATAACGAAATAATTTTAATTTTGGAATGCAATTATAACTTTAATTTTGTACAGAGACCGGTGATCCCCTTCCTTGAGATTTTAGCATTAAAGCTTACCTTTTTCTCGTCGCCACTTATAGTGTTTGTTAAATTAGTAGTTATGTAACTATGTAACACCTAAACATAAACACCGGCTCGGCAATGCCCTCGCAAACACAATATAACTTCACTTCCACAACAGCAATCGTACAGCCCGCGGCCATCGTACCATAGACAGTGACAGTTACTTTTTTATGGCATTGCAGCCAACACAAGGACACACGAGACGGCGTATGTATGCTATTTAAGCTACTCGCATAATCGCATACACTACAGGAGGAAAATCCGTTATGGATACCTCCGCACCGCAGGGACAGCGCGGAGGTTATGTCGGACTTTCACCGACTAAAAACCTCCCAGTTGTCCTCCTCGGCGCATTTCGGACGGCTCTGGGATCTCCAGTGAACGCGCCAGTGCCGTCCTAGCGCTATGCCCCTTTGTTGGTCTCCTCTTTTTTCAGTCCCTAGCTGCGACCGTCTCCGACCCCGAGAACCCTTTTAGTCGCCTTTTACGACAGGCAGGGGATACCGTAGCCGTATTCTTACGCCCAGGCCGCGTAGCCAAGATGCCGATCGCTTACGCTCCGTAGCGATCGAAACGCAACTGTCACTGTCGCATTAATATGGAAGAGTGATAGAGAGACATAATGACTTTTCGTTCAATTACACAAACGGGTCTACCGCGATATAATTTCATTGTTTTTACCTTTAATTCCGACCAGTGGTCTTCGGACCAGTGTACGGATACTGTGAGTGTTGCGTGTCGTGCCGTCGACAATAAACATTAAACTTTAACGGGTAGCTGCAATTTCTTTGTCTACCCCGAACATTTTTATAAACTAATTTCGGGTAGTTTAGTGTTGTTTTATTAATATCTCCGTTGACATTTGTTGGGACGTCAGTCTTTCCGTGACCACAGCTGGTGCAACTCAGCTGAAACGTCGGAATTAAAGGTAAAAACAATGAAATTATATCGCGGTAGACCCGTTTGTGTAATTGAATATGTGTACAAAACGCGAGAGTTTAAAGTGTGACTTTTCGTTGTCGAACCTATAGCGATTGTAACCTTGGCTAGGCCGGCTGGCTACAGCACACATGTGTTGGCCCTAACTCTAAGTTATTTATGGCAATGAATTATTTTTAACTCATTTTAATGTTGAACAGGAGCGTGTAGACAAACTATCAGAGAGCTGCCGCCGTTACAAGAACCAGATTCGGCTGCTCGTCAACAAGTTACGGGAGGCGGGCATAGAAGACGTCAGCGATATATTGGAAAGCAATGGTAACTATAACTACACACTGCACTACACACACACTACACACACACACACACACACACACACAGACACACGCACACACACACCCACTACACTACACACGCTACTACACTTAGCGATCCGCCCCCCGTTCCGGTTTCGTACGAGTTAATAAATTATACATCTAAACCTTCTATAATATAACTATAAATTTAAAAGCGGAAAAATTACTGTCTTGGGTGAGACTTGAACTCACGGCTTCTGGATCGATAGTCCAGCGCTCTGCCATCTGAGCCACCAAGACCTCATCCATAGCCAGAAAATCTTTCCACCATATTATGAGTTTAGGGGACCGGACAGGTGGAATATCACCCTAAAGTTATACTGTGTATCTTTAGGTATTTCAATTAAAGTAATCAAAATCTGCCCTCAAATGGCTCTTTAAGCCAGTCGAGGGTAGATGGAAACATTACGCGATCAAATAATGTAGGTTAAAGTCAGGTCGTTTAGTGACTGATCCGGGCGGTTTTGTATTTGGTTGGTTAACCAATAAATGTAACTACCCAAAAATGTACCAATTGTTTGTTTACTTCTATTTAAATACCTAAAGATACAGACTATAATTCCAGTTTTGAGTTATTGAAGATTCTCGTTGATTTTATATCACTCGTCATTAATCCTAATATTGTTTTTAGATGCCGTGGTGCCGCAGAACGCCTCTCTCGCTCCCGAAATAGCGCCCGTGACGCGCAAGAAAGAGAGGGAGTATCTAGGCATGTTCGAGTACAAGATACAAGACGAGGCGAAGATCATTAAGAAGCTTATTACAGGTACGCCATTATTGTATACTCTGAAACAACTGGTAGTGCGCCCCTAACATAGTAGTAGTAGTAAAACTCTTTATTGTACAATTAGGCATTAAAAATAACATACAATTAGTAAGAAGTACAAACGCGAACTTATCCCTTTGAAGGATTTCTTCCAGTTAACCTTTGAGTAGATGAGAGCGGTTCGGTTTGACAGCGGTTCAGGGTCGAATCATGCTATCCCTTTCTAATATATGGCACTATCCCTTTCGGCTATTTAGGGTTGTCAAAATTCAAGTGATTACCTTATCTGTGGTCGTGCACGCAAAAGGAAGTCAAGTGGTGCCAACCCTAATAATTTGCTCGGAACAATGCTGAGCCGAGGGGAGCCGAGTTTGACCGAAGCCAGGAGTTTCGCACCCCTGGTATAACGTTGAGGTAACATCGATAACACACATGTCAATATTTTATTTAGTCTATCACTTAATTTTGCCACAGAAACTTCTATGTCTGTTCATACGAGTCGGATGTCTCATTAAATGTGTTTATTTTTAAACCCGAATCGAATATATGTTTTCTCTTTCCCTCAGACCTGAAACCACGAACAGCCGTCACCCTCCTCCCCGGCCTCCCGGCCTACATCATCTTTATGATGCTGCGCCACATGGATCACGTCGACGACGAGCCTAAGATGCATCAGCTGCTGAAGGCAGTCAGGATTGGAGTCAAGAAGACGCTCAGGAAACGCGCTGATAGCGTGGAGTATAGTGCTCTATGGCTTGCTAATATGCTACGGTAAGACAGAATTTATTATAATTCCTCTTAAGTACTTAAATCCTACAAAATAGCCATTCTCATGCGTTGACTGGGTCGCCATGTAAGGATGGGAGTACCGACTGTAGGATGGCTCTACAATACAACTTATTATGACACTAATGTGTTGTGGTAGGCTAAAACAAGCATGTCCGAGTAAAGCACTATTTCTGGCAGGGTCGCCATGTAAGGGATCTTTTGTATGTAGTTGGTATTTATGTATAAAATACGTGGATCACGTGGACGACGAGCCTAAGATGCATCAGCTGCTGGAGGCAGTCAGGATTGGAGACTAGAAGATGCTCAGAAAACGCGCTGATAGCGTGAAGTATAGCGCGCCCTCTACGTACGTGTGAATACAATATACGGTGCTATTTAGCTTGCTAATACGCTACGGTGGGTACAGACGGATTACGGACTCAAGATGGAAGAAAAACTCTTTTAACGACAGCTGTTTCCCTCTCCCTTTCTCGCTGGCTTATGTTTTGTGAGTAGGTATAATAATTGTTTATGACTTACCCCCATAAAACAAAGCTCTGTTAAATTTTGTCTCTTTCTGACAAGCTTAAATACATATCTAAATGACGCACAGGGACAAACGATAATCAACGGCTTGTTTTTGACAGAAGTTTATGAATAACCCCATTATTCTTTCACAGACTCCTAAACAACCTCCGCCAGTACAGCGGCGACGCGGTGTACCAGAAGGAGAACACCCCTCGTCAGAACCAGCAGTGTCTTCGTATCTTCGACCTGTCGGAATACCGCCAGCTCCTCAGCGATACCGCTGTGCAGATCTACCAAGGTACGTCATCACTAACCCCTGGAGTCCGTGTATCAACAAGAGAATACCCCTCGTCAGAACCAGCAGTGTCTTCGTATCTTCGACCTGTCCGAATACCGCCAGCTCCTCAGCGATACCGCTGTGCAGATCTACCAAGGTACGTCATCACTAACCCCTGGAGTCCGTGTATCAGCAAGAGAACACCCCTCGTCAGAACCAGCAGTGTCTTCGTATCTTCGACCTGTCGGAATACCGTCAGCTCCTCAGCGATACCGCTGTGCAGATCTACCACGGTACGTCATCACTAACCCATGTAGTCCGTGTACCAGAAAGAGAACACCCCTCGTCAGAACCAGCAGTGTCTTCGTATCTTCGACCTGTCGGAATACCGTCAGCTCCTCAGCGATACCGCTGTGCAGATCTACCACGGTACGTTATCACTAACCCATGTAGTCCGTGTACCAGAAAGAGAACACCCCTCGTCAGAACCAGCAGTGTCTTCGTATCTTCGACCTGTCGGAATACCGCCAGCTCCTCAGTGATACCGCTGTTCACATCCACCAAGGTACACCGGCACACCGCTAGCATTATTTTTTTTCGTGGTCTAATTTTGACAACATAATTCCAAAAATTGGCACAGGCAACCTTCCAATGACGATTTTGCAAATACACGACGATAGATAGATTTTATTAGACTCAACAGTTTTTCTCTGATATCTGCTCACTAACTATATTTGCTCCTATATTTGCTCACTAACTATATTTAGCCACCCGTTGGGTCAGTGGCGGATTAACATGAACACGAGCCGGCCTGTAACATGAGCAAATAATTAAAACATAGATTGTACTCCTCAAACGATAACACTTTTATTCGACAGCTTTTAAAAATTATGAAGTATTTAGACTTCCTATTTTTCATAAAAAATAAATATTATCTTCAATGGACGCCATCGCCATGCCATATCATTTGTGATTGACGTTGCTTGTCATGCCTTGAACATAACAAAATTCGCGATACATTGCGTCGTAGAATAAACTTTAAAGTGTATTAAAAATCAAACCATAAGTTATTTTTAAAAGTTGCTGGAAAAATGTTGGTCAGTATGAGGAGGAGAAGGAGCCTACAGTTTAATAAAAAAAAAAATGTTTATTTCAGATTTTTTTTTTACAATCCATATTTGTGTTAGTCTACTTATATCTAAACTTAAAAAACTACATGTTAGTAAATATGTGTGAATACATAATTAAATTAGAATGCTATGCCCTACCCGTCACAATACTGACTCAATATTTTAATATTGGACAGTCGAGGCGTCCAGCCACCATCCTCAGGATGTTGTTATTACTGTCTCTCACTCGTCGCAGCAAAGAAGCTACCCTCTTGCGTCTGATGGCATGGAAGCCATCCGTTCATTTTTTGCTCGTATTACAGGCCACACCCGGTATTATAAAAGTGATTGTCCTGAGTATTTAATATGTTGACAGGTGTGATCACACTGCTGGAGAGACAGGTGGAGCGGCTGATTGTGGGCGCCATATTGGAATACGAGGAGATCAGGTTCTATTTTAAATATTTATTTAGGTTATACTTAATAAATTTATAGAGTTAGACCAAGAAAAGTCTGCAGCGAATTTGATAGCCCACGCAGTGCATGTGCTATTTATTATATTTAAAACGTCAAAATTCTATGAAATTATTACGTACAAATAACACTTGCACCGCGTGGGGGGGCTGTCCATAAATTATGTCATCGATTTTTGACGATTTTTGCCCTGCCCCCCCCCCCCCCCCTAAAATCATCTTAAAAACATGCTTCGAATGACCCCGTTTCCTCCTACGTCATGCTACCATCTTCCGATGTCCAGACCCCCCTAATTTGAAATGACGTAATTTATGAATATCCCCTGGGCTATCAAAATCGCTGCAGACTTTTCTTGGTCTAACTCTATTACTGCATGCCATCAAAACAGCCAACTACTATAAGTTAGACCAAGACAAGTCTGCAGCGATTTTGATAGCACACGCAGTGCAAGTGTTATTTATACGACATAATTTCATAGAAGTTTGACGTTTAAAATAACACTTGCACTGCGTGGGCTATCAAAATCGTTGCAGACTTCTCTTGGTCTAACTAACTAGATTTTGTTTCATATCATATTCCGATGGGTTTGCCTTATCATATTACCACATTATTATAATTTTGTAACATCGTGACATATAAAATATAAATATGTGTATTTATTTCTGATAATTTATTTATGTTATTTCTTAATTTATATTATGTAGAGTGGATATAGTATTCGGAACATATTTATTTAGCATTTATGTTGGATTACTATGTTTTTGCATGCCTATTCAAATATACCAGTACACACGACAACACCACTGATGAAAATGTGCCAGCACCGTACGTATCTGCATTTAGAAATGAGTCGCTTAGCTTCAAACTCGCGTAAATCTGTCAAATTATGCGATTTTGGCATTAAGAAAAAGTAATAAGGTAGATATTCGCTGAGAGGATCGAATGCATTTACCCGAGTTTGAAGTTAAGCGACATAAATATGTTAATTTTAGTTCAATATATGTAGTAACTATATAATGATAGACATATACATAGTTATAGTTATCATATAATGTGTATCGTCGTAGTGACATAATTAGATACAATTTGATAACGTTTAAAATACTCGACTTGACGTTTAAAATAATAACCTATCTTCTTTTTGCATTTTTTCCTGACTAGACCCATTTTAAGAAGAAGTTATACCTACTAAACAGCACATATTCTGTTTTGTGCCGATTTAAGATACGCACGTCAGATAAACGTCCCATTCTCAACCAAAACTGTACTTATTGTCGGCTGTCAATAAGGGCTCGTGCACAAATCACGCGATGTTCGATGGGGGAGGGGGGTCACGAAAAACTCACGATAGATCACGTTGGGGGAGGGGGGTATAAGGAAACCTCACGTGTATTTTTCTACAGTAAACGAAACTAAGAAAAAAAAAACAACCATATGAGTAAATACCTTTTCTCGGTTTCGTTAAACATAAATCTTCACTCTGCGCTTCAAAATAGCGAGTGTATTTAACGAAAATAGAAAAATAAACAATATTTTCTAAATACAACACTCTTTATCTTAAAATTAGGTCGAATGAAAAAAAATAAAAAAAATACACGTGAGGTTGCATGGGGTAGCGGGGGTAGCCAAAAACCTCACCAAATATCACCAAGGGGGAGGGGGGTCAAAAAGTAGCCAAAAATACCTCGCGTGATTTGTGCACATAATTTGAAATCGACTTTATCGACAACTGACAATGTGACCTTTTGGTTGAAAACGTCACAAATGCCGGATTTAAATTCGAATATTAGTTTTGAGTTAAATCGGATTTGTGTAACATCGTCCCCAAACTAGTTAGTGTTAGACCAACAACCGTAGGGCAGGTGTTATTTTAAACGTCTAACTCTATAGTTAATTTTTTTAGCATTAGAAATAAGGTAAACAATCTTGATGTGTCCTTTAATTGAAAAACGCATTTTAAAAATAAGTTACGGCAAATATGTAATAATTATGAATGTAATACGATCATTTATATTCTTCTGCTTTCATAAGTAATAGTTACTGATTATTATAAAGCGTTTTTCAATTAAAAGACATGTCAAGATCGCTTGCCTTCTTTCATGTTCTTTCTAATGCTAAAAAAAGAACTATATTTACTGAAGAAATCCATAATTCCCAGCGGTCTGTCCGGTCCTGCGCGCGCGCCGCCGTCGCCGCCCGGCGCGGGCCCGGCGCGCCTCAAGCAGGAGCTGAGCGCGGCGCACGATCACCTCCACACATACCACGTGGACGCGTCTCTGCGCGTCATGATCTTCAAACAGGTACACTTCCAAACCACTATTCTTTCCTTCTTATCTTATCGTTTTCGGGGGCCCTTACGGATACACTTCGACCCATAGAAAACACAACAACAACAACAGAAAACACAACAACAACAGAAAACACAACAACAACAGAAAACACAACAACAACAAAACAACAACAACAGAAAACTGCGTCACGAAAATGATTTTCTAGTATTTAAAATTTTTATTATTGTATATCTATGGGCCTTAGTAGCCTGAATATAAATGCTTTGATTGATTGGTTGGATAGGGATCGTTTGTGCAATTATCAAACATATAAAGATCCGTCAACTACTCGAGATCTTTTCCCACCATATCGATGTGCCGGATAATGGAGCTCATGGGTAGCGTTTTGAAGTCTTTCGGTTCTAGATATCCTGCTCCAAACTCCTTCATTCTTTGTCTGGAGAGGGCGTGACATTAGGTTAGGTATTTTACTGTCTCTTCCTATTCGCCACACATACGACAATTAGTGGAGTAAATAAAGGTAGTGGACCCCGCAGTAATTCCTCAGCCAGAAAAAACTTTACAGTATGATAAAGTATCAATAAATAAAAAGTATTGTATAAATATCCAAAGAATAATAGTAATAGTATTTAAGTAAATACCTAAAGTCTTAAATCGTTAATATCTTTTTACGGAAAAATGCTCCGTTCAATCTTTCGTCTCCACCGGAAATATTCATGTAACGTATTGCAACAATATATGACATAACAATAAAAAAAATCCCAGCAGAAATACCAATAACTTATTTGGTAAAAAAATTTCGGACGGAGGAATTACTCGGTTAAATAAATAAACAGATTTGTATGTTTACGTATAAATACCTAACTTAGGAGTGTTTTTAGGGTTCCGTACCTCAAAACGAAAAAAAAAGAACCCTTATAGGATCATCGTGCGTCTGTCTGTCTGTTTGTCACAGCCTATTTTCTCGGAAACTACTGGACCAATTAAGTTGAAATTTGGTACACATATGTAAAGTAGTAAAGTAGTAACCCAAATATGGACATATTTTTTGTATAATTTAAAAATACATAGGTTCGAAGTTATTTAAGAAAATACAAATAGCCAAAAAATGACCATTCCCCCTGTATCTCCGAAACTACTGGGTCTAAAATTTTGAAAAAAATACACAAAATAGTTCTTTACCTATAGATGACAGGAAAACCTATTAGAAATATGCAGTCAAGCGTGAGTCGGAATTATGTACGGAACCCTAGAAACGCGAGTCAGACTCGCACTTGGCCGGTTTTTTTTTGGATATTTATAATGTTAGTTTCGGCTCATGCTATACAATAACCAAGCAAAATTTCATCGACTGAGGAATTAATGCATAGGTCTCCATACAACAACTTGCTTCGTTTACTACACTATAGTTCGTTTTTTTTAGCATTAGAAAGAACTCCGCAGAAGCAAGCGTGCAGTTTTTATCAGGCTTGTTAATTGTTAATAATTATTGAATTATCTAATGTAGCATGGTCAATACATATAATTTACTTCAAATTGTTACCGCTAAAAGTGCCAGATTTAGAACCACAAGCGAACTTCTGCGAAGTTCTTTCTAATGCTAAAAAAAACGGACTATAAATCGGTGTTGTCAGAGTGTCCCATCTTGGCCAGAATTCCTTGGATCCCGTAATGGCCAGTAAACACCCCCGTTATGCTTTTCAGTTATCTTTTGCTAAGTTTCCAAAGCTTTTTTCTCCAACCAGAGTCTATTCCTTGCATAAAGAACTTTGCGTGCGTTATTCTTTCCCTCTTCTTCTTCTACGTATTATTTATGCTAGGCATATCATGGACCGAACACTGGACCAACTCCTCTCTACTCCAGGAGCTCGGAGTAACCACCAGGCTTTCAACCACATGTCGGAATGTACTTGAATTTTTGGACACATAGCCAGGAAGGCTGGAAAAGCTAATGGTCACAGGTTCGGTGGAAGGAAAGAGAAGGGGCCGCAGTCCAATGCGATGGTCCGACCAGGTTAGCAAATCGCTATCCGCCAAGGTCCATGAAGCCTTGGAAGTCGGACAATCTGGGTTTACATTATACACGAACATAACTTTATGCAGACTTTTAACAAAAGATTATAACTCTAATAATAAAACTGGATTTGTTATTTTTCAGTTGTTCTACTACATCTGCGCGTACAGTCTAAATCAACTGCTCCTCCGTAAAGATCTGTGCTGCTGGGCCAAGGGTCTGCAGATCCGGTACAACATCTCACACCTGGAGAACTGGATCAAGGAGCAGCTGGCTGAATACGGACAGAAGAGCGTGAGTAACTACATCAGCACCTGGAGCCTCAACTAAAGACCTGTGCTGCTGGGCCGAGGGTCTGCAGATCCGGTACAACATCTCACACCTGGAGAACTGGATCAAGGAGCAGCTGGCTGAATACGGACAGAAGAGCGTGAGTAACTACATCAGCACCTGGAGCCTCAACTAAAGACCTGTGCTGCTGGGCCGAGGGTCTGCAGATCCGGTACAACATCTCACACCTGGAGAACTGGATCAAGGAGCAGCTGGCTGAATACGGACAGAAGAGCGTAAGTAACTACATCAGCAACGGCCTCAACTATAGACCTGTGCTGCTGGGCCGAGGGTCTGCAGATCCGGTACAACATCTCACACCTGGAGAACTGGATCAAGGAGCAGCTGGCTGAATACGGACAGAAGAGCGTGAGTAACTACATCAGCAACGGCCTCAACTATAGACCTGTGCTGCTGGGCCGAGGGTCTGCAGATCCGGTACAACATCTCACACCTGGAGAACTGGATCAAGGAGCAGCTGGCTGAATACGGACAGAAGAGCGTAAGTAACTACATCAGCAACGGCCTCAACTATAGACCTGTGCTGCTGGGCCGAGGGTCTGCAGATCCGGTACAACATCTCACACCTGGAGAACTGGATCAAGGAGCAGCTGGCTGAATACGGACAGAAGAGCGTGAGTAACTACATCAGCAACGGCCTCAACTATAGACCTGTGCTGCTGGGCCGAGGGTCTGCAGATCCGGTACAACATCTCACACCTGGAGAACTGGATCAAGGAGCAGCTGGCTGAATACGGACAGAAGAGCGTAAGTAACTACATCAGCAACGGCCTCAACTATAGACCTGTGCTGCTGGGCCGAGGGTCTGCAGATCCGGTACAACATCTCACACCTGGAGAACTGGATCAAGGAGCAGCTGGCTGAATACGGACAGAAGAGCGTAAGTAACTACATCAGCTACGGCCTCAACTATAGACCTGTGCTGCTGGGCCGAAGGTCTGCAGATCCGGTACAACATCTCACACCTGGAGAACTGGATCAAGGAGCAGCTGGCTGAATACGGACAGAAGAGCGTAAGTAACTACATCAGCAACGGCCTCAACTATAGACCTGTGCTGCTGGGCCGAGGGTCTGCAGATCCGGTACAACATCTCACACCTGGAGAACTGGATCAAGGAGCAGCTGGCTGAATACGGACAGAAGAGCGTAAGTAACTACATCAGCAACGGCCTCAACTATAGACCTGTGCTGCTGGGCCGAGGGTCTGCAGATCCGGTACAACATCTCACACCTGGAGAACTGGATCAAGGAGCAGCTGGCTGAATACGGACAGAAGAGCGTAAGTAACTACATCAGCAACGGCCTCAACTATAGACCTGTGCTGCTGGGCCGAGGGTCTGCAGATCCGGTACAACATCTCACACCTGGAGAACTGGATCAAGGAGCAGCTGGCTGAATACGGACAGAAGAGCGTAAGTAACTACATCAGCAGCAGCCTCAACTCATTTCTGAAAGTATACTTCTGAGAGAATTGTGCCCATACAAAAAAATAATCAGGAGAGCCAAATTAACATCATACTAAAATTTCGTGAGATTTAACTGATACCACTTTTTCCCTATGTTTGCTGCGGGGTCCTTTTTAAATTTGATTTGTAACATATGTATTTAATTACGCAAACGGGTCTACCGCGATATAATTTCATTGTTTTTACCTTTAATTCCGACGTTTCAGCTGAGTTGCACCAGCTGTGGTCACGGAAAAACTGACCAAACAAAACAAAACACGAAAAAACAAAACACAAACACACACAAAACACAAACAACAAAACGCGAGAGTTTAAAGTGTTATATTGTAACATATGGTTATATTTACAGGTGGATGAGATCCTAAGCGTCTTGAAGCCGATCACACAAGCAGTGCAGCTGCTGCAGGCACGGAAGTCACTGGCCGACGTTCAGAGCACTGTCGACATGTGTTCCAATCTCACTGCCATGCAAGTCTGCAAGGTATCTCGTGTTCTTTAAGCGCTCATCAACTTGTACACTAGCGCCACTGCTAAATAATCGTGATTATTTAAATTTAAAGATAGGTATATAAAAAAAATCTGCGTCCAAAGTTAAAACGACCGTTTATGTTTTGAGTTCATATATCTACAAATTCAGCAACATTAAAACTAGTTTGATGTATTCAAAAGGTATCTAAATATAAAATACAGTACGTAGCGGCCCCCTTTTTAACAAGCTTTTATTAGGTCGACCTGTATGTAACTATGTAATGGAATCTAAGGTTACTAATTTAACCATCTTCCAAGGACCGTAGCGTCATGAAAATTGGCAGCTGTATGTAGTTCTGATGACAATACAATAATATGGTATTGTTGAACTGATCTGATGATGGAGACAGGAGGTGGCCATAGGAACTCTCGACCTGTATGTAACTAACTATGGAATAGAATCTAAGGTAACTAATTTAACCATCTTCCAAGGATCGAAGCGTCATGAAAATTGGCAGCTGTATGTAGTTCTGATGACAATACAATAATATATGGTACTGTCGAACTGATCTGATGATGGAGACAGGAGGTGGCCATAGGATCTCTGTGATGAAACAACGCAACCTAATTGTGTTAGGGGTTTTTAGAATTGTCTCGATGAGTATTAGGTTGTTTGTCGTAAGAAAAGTACAGTCAGCGATAAAAGCTTGTACCAAAAATGAAATTTTTGCCAAAAACTTATTTAAATATATTTTGTTAAATTTAAATAATCACGATTATTTAGCAGTGGCGCTACTGTGCACGTTGATGCATTAAGTGTAAAAGTACTACCACGCAAAACAGCCGTAATCTTCAAGCAACACGGAAGGGAGTCGGTAATCGCACTATTTCCCCTCTGCCGAGGTACAGTCATCAGCAATAGTATCTCAACTAGGGCCGCAAAAATATATGACGCGCTCTTATTGCGCTCCAAATAAGAACGTGTCACATATTTTTGCGGCCCTAGTTGTGTGAGATACTATTGCTGATGACTGTACAAGATCTACTGGGCATGCACACGACTAGCGTCGCGTGTTGTGACTCATCCGTACACAATAAAGAGATCGTGGTGTGCAAGATTTGTCTTTGATGTGTGTCATTTTCTATGTATTTGTGTCATCATCAGAGCTCGGCGGGGGTGAGCTGTTTTCAGAGTTTGCACAACATGTACATACCTTGTCATTCCATGGTATATGTGGTGTAATTTAATAACAAAATAAATTATTTTATTTAGGCTGCCTTTCCGCTACGATCTTTACGTCGCCATTAAAACAAATGAATTTTCACCACACCAGCTCGGAAAGAATTACTTTGCACTTCAAAAACGAATAGCAAAGTTGCATTTTATCCACATGTGAGGCAAAGTAATCAAATGCAAATTTTGAGTTGTTTTCTTATGTTTGCTGGTAGAATTGACTTTTAAATGATGATTTTGGATGATAAATATTTAATAACATTCATTTGGATTTGATTTGGTTTGATTTTGTTTGATATTTTACATTTAATATTTGCTTCGGGTTGGTGTGGTGAAAAATGTTGTGTTTCACTCGGGGGCAAATTTTGTTTAACCCTCGTGCTTTGAAACCCTCGCAACGCTCAAGATTCCATTTTTCGAACCACTCGCTACGCTCGTGATTCAATTTCGGAATCTTTCGCTTGCTCGGGTATCAATATTAGCACGAGCGGTTAAACAACAACTTTGCCCCCGAGTGAAACAAATAACTATTTATAGTAAACCTCTTCAAATAATATGTATATCCATCCATATGCTACTATTAAAGTTTATTTGTACATAAGGCATTGTCATTTTAGTTTCATTTGAATTAATAAAGTTTTATTTTAATATTTATTTCTAAGGTGTATTTATATTAATATCTACACTTGACATAAGTGACGTCAAAATGGCTCACCCCTGCCGAGCTCTGGTCATTATTACAGATTGGATTTTGTATGTAGTGAGTGAGAAGTGCGACTGTGTGCACGTTTACCCCCAAAAAAATTCAGAACTATTAGTACGGTAAAATATCGCTAGGGGGAGCCCCGACGTGTCGGATCGAAAGCCGGTGTTCGTCGAAGGCCGTAACAGTTACTCAAATATCTAGATCAATTGTTTGCCGTATTCTCGCGCATTCGAACTGATTTTCCAATGGGAGCATTCCATGAAATTGTCTACCGTTGTCCCGTACAAACGCGAAGTTTCTGAAGATTTAAAGGTATAAGAGTTTCCTTTTCTATGGCAAATGGTCAAAAATATGCACAGAAAAATAATCGCCTGCTTTAAATGCCGAGAAAAAAGTCGCAACACAGGAAATAAAATGCGTTTGTACGGGACAGCCCGTGGAATTCTCCAATGGGTCTTATACAATTATACATGGTGCTGAAATTGTAAACAGACGAAAATAATACTAAAATGTAAAATACTTGCCGTATGACAAACACAGATGTGTATTAATTATATTTTTGCAGATCCTAAATATGTACACGCCCGCCGAAGACTACGAAGTGAAAGTTACACGCGAGTTCATACACGAGATACAGAAGAAGATGCAGGAGAAAGCTGGGCCCAACGCGGACAAGGAACCGGTAAATGTCTATTCTATACTAAATGAGCTATACCCTCCTTAGGCCCAGCCATACAAATGAAAAATCCAGAATTTGCCACTGAAATTTGAACCTTTAGTGCCGGGAATAGAGTTGATTAATGAATTTCTCGCCACTCGTTGCGAATTTCCTAATTTTTCGCACTAGTATCGTCATGTACTATACTTCGTTTTTTTTAGCATTAGAAATTAGGTAAACAATCTTGATGTGTCTTTTAATTGAAAAACACATTTTAAAAATAAGTTACGGCAAATATGTAACAATTATGAATCTAATACGATCATTTATATTCTTCTGCTTTCATAAGTAATAGTTATTGATTTTTAAAAAGCGTTTTTCAATTAAAAGACATGCCAAGATCGCTTACCTTCTTTCAAGTTCTTTCTAATGCTAAAAAAAACGAACTATAACTACGCTATTTTAAATTTAGATTTTTTTTTTCTATATTTATATTTTCTTCGTTGTAGAACGCTCATCAAAACAATTTATTTTCCAGCAAAACCTCCTGATGGACTCGAAGATGATCTTCTCGGTGCAGTTCCCGTTCAACCCGTCCTCCATCCGGCTGGAGGACATCGAGCTGCCCGACGTGCTGGGGCTGGAGGGGCTGCTCACCAAGATATAAACGGGTTAACTGACATTACTAGCCCAGAGGCCTTTATAAAGGCATTTTACAGCAAAACCCGATGGACTTGAACATGATCTTAGTCTATGGTCACCAAGATATAAACGGGTTAACTAACACACACATATATATATACTCTCCCGTCCGATTTCAACCACGGCGACTGTTTCAACCCCGCTGCTGAAGACGCTCGTGTGTGTTAACTGTCATATAACTAGCCCAGAGGCCTTTATAAAGGCTTTTACAGGAAAACCCTATGGACTTGAACATGATCTTAGTCCATGCTCATTAAGATAAAAGGGTTAACTGTTATATTTGCTACCAGCGACCCGCCCCGGCGTCGCACGGGTTTCACATAACCTTAACAAATTATACACCTAAATCTTCGTCATAAATCCGTTCAGTAGTTTTTGAGTTTATCGCGAACATACATACACACAGACAGACGCGGTGGGGGACTTTGAAAAATTCTAGAAACTAAACAAAAATAATTATTTTATGATATACAACTCCAAAATTCATATAATTTATGTTAACCTAATAGTAACTAATGTAAGCTTAAATGCAAGTAATATTTAATTGAATTGTTTACCGAATTTAAGAATGATTTATAAGTGATTATGTTTATTTATATAAATGTAGAAGAAGAGTACAATTTCTAGAGGCAGACTTAATGCTTCAAAGCGAGTTCTGTCTTAGAACAGTTTAATATTTTTGGTGCTGTTTGAAACAGTACCGTTGAGGATTTAAAAAAATAGTTATTTATTCATAGAAAACGTATATTTCATAATTAATGAACTTAAATATTAATTAAAGGCAAGTAATTTAGTAACTCTCTCTCTCTCGGCCTGCAAATCAAATGCCGAAAGAATCAAAAAAGTTACTTATTTTGCCATAATTTAAATGTTATAACGGCTACATTTTTTTATAATAATTATTTGATCTAGATATTTTTTTAACAGGAGGATATTAATCGATATGATAAATCAAAACATAAATACATTTTATCAGTTCCAAATGGTAAATATAAACAGGTAATTCATTTGATTAAAAAAAATACCGAAATCAACAAACATATTAACTTGTGCTTTGAAGGTCACAGCATTTCTTAGAGGATATAACCAAACGGAGTAGCCATTAACAGGCGTTCCCTTCTGTCGAAAATAGACGGCCAATGGTCATACACATTGTATGGACTGACGTTTATCTAACATGGCTATTTTTACGTTACGTACCTATACATTTGACGTGCCCCTCCCCCGCAAAATTCGGCAGACTGTTTTGTACAGAAAATTACAGACGTTTGGTTATATCCTCTAAGCAGCATTTACAAGAATTAATTACTGAAATATTAAAAGGATAAAATATAATTACAGGACAAAATAGAATTTAATATTGGACTGAAGGTAAATAAGCTTCGTCCTAATATTTCAGCATAATGAGCTTGTTTTAAGTAATATCGGTTCCTAGACTATGGAAAGCCATAATTTGAAATTATTTTGGTGCCATTCCGATTTGTACAAAACTTAGAAAAGAAAGTACATGATTTTTTCCATTTTGACTTCACTTGCCATACTGCATTTATAGTACTAGACCAATTTTGCTATAAAGTTCCATATGTTAGATTTATTTATAGCAAATTATAAAATGCTGCGAAATTTGTTAATTTACATTGTTTCTGTAGTTGCTGCTGATTAATTACTATTCATCTTAATGACAATCAATTTCACATAATTTTTATTGATATAATTTTCATTGAAGTTACTCAAGCTACCAAAAAATTGCTCAGTTTTATTGAATTATCGAGTGAAGTCATGGTTTGGATATTTGGCTTTGTCTATACCAACTGTTATCAACGAATTAAGTTAATTTCTGTTTTTATATTTTTAATTGTTAAGCAATTTTGTACTTTAGATGTTGTTACAATTAGTTCAAATTTGTTATAACTTATATTTATTTATATCATTCCATTTAGCTATTAAGAGTATAATTATTAATAAGTAAGTAATTATATCGATGCGTGTTGATTTACCCTGACATATTTAGGAGAAATATATTTAGCATATAAATAAATATAATGTTAAAGGCTAGATACAGATACACATAATAGTTCTTCACATAATACGACCAACGTATTACATATAGATGTGGCATGCCTTTTGATAGTTGAATTTAGAAGAAATTTTATGAAAAGTAAAGAATAGATTTATTACGCAGTTTGCTTGTAGAATAATATAACATGATATTATGACATTGTTTTAATGTGTTTTAGGCGTTTTCTCTAGTTATTATTTACATATATAAAATCACCATGCCATTATTGTTATGCGTTTTTAAATATATTGACCGAAATACATTGTTTTTTTACGAAACAGCCGTAAATTATATAAATCAGATCATTGTTTTTTTTTATATTACTATATGATAGTGCTAAACCTGTTACCATAAAACTAGGTGCTTGAAACACGGCGTCACTAACACCAGATATGTATTTATATATTTATACATAAAATTTCACTATTAGATGTACATCCCATGCAGAAATATTTTTGTAGAGAAATTATGACCAGTATTCTTTTGGTACTTATTTATTTTTAGTAGAATATTAATTATTAATCTCTATATTATGTCTATTCAAATTATGCGAGATCACTTATATGTAATCATAAGAATATTAGTTTTAACGAATGTTCGATGCTAATGTTAAAAACAATTGACATATAATTATGCTATTGATGAGGACAAACCTACTTTACTATTGCAATGCAAATTATACTATGTTTTTCAGTATTTCGTATGTGACTTTTTTAAATAAAATTGAATTAAATATAACGTCAGGTGACAAGCAAAAGTCACTAATTACTAAAAAATAAATTAAACAAAAATCGACCTTCTTTTAGTACTAATATGGTTCACTATGGCTATGAACTTGTGGTGGTACTTAGTGACTTTTGCTTGTCACCCGACGATAAGCAAAATTATAGCGATATTATATTGGCTGGTTTTTGTCCTCACAACAATTAATGTGTTATGGTACTTAATCCTAAATGAAATTGAAACTTAAAGGTACTACCTAAATGTATTAAATTATATGTATAGTAAAATATATATGTTGATAAATTTGAAATTCTATAATGGTTAGGTGCTCAATAATAACTTCCCTGTTGTTTAAATTATAGATTTACGTAGTATGTATCAATGTAATTAATTCAGTATCTATTTTAAATTGATATTACCTACTAGGGACATATTTTCAAGGCTC
Organism: Cydia fagiglandana; assembly: GCF_963556715.1. NCBI lineage: Eukaryota > Metazoa > Arthropoda > Insecta > Lepidoptera > Tortricidae > Cydia > Cydia fagiglandana. Next base: position 6,278,920 of record NC_085956.1, read on the forward strand.
TAATACTTAATTGCATTTGATTTGATTTGATTCAATTGTATGGATCCAATCGTGTCGGATTCTCGAGATTATGGATATCAATTTACGAAAGTATACATGTATCAAATAACAAAATAATACAAAACAAAATAATCCTTTTGTGATATCATTTGAAAATATCTATATTATTATAATTTTATCCAATTCTAAAATCTGTAATTGACCAAACTCAAATAAATGTTAAACAAATTAAAATTAGTTCAAAATGAATTATATAATAACAAAAATTCATTTATAAACCGAAATTTATACACATAATTTAAAATCGTATTAATAATTGTATATTACGTTTTGAATATATCCAATTAACTATTAATGATCTCGATGTTCGATGTTCCTTTATGTATTAATTATAAATTTGCAACTAAAGCAATATAATCCATATCTTATATACTTACTTAATATCTACTGTAATTTGGCAGCATTTATGTAAAAGCAATGAGTACTTACAGAAATATGATATACAATGTTCTAATAATTTAACATATATATATATGATGAAATCAATATTAATTAGCAATGTACGTATAGTTTAGATTTTTGGTAAAAAATATTTTGGTGAATAAATATGTATACCTAAACAATATTTTTTGTTATCTATGTCAAAGAAAATTGTCAGTATTAATAGCACTGATCCCAGTTTCAATGAAAAAATTACCTAAAAGGTAATTTTCTAATTTTAAAAATATAAGTTGGTAAATGTGATTTAGAATTTTTTTGCTGTATTTTCTCAGTGTTACATGCGAATGTTTAATTTTCTTTTGGTTTATTCTTAATGCATGTATCAAAGTAACAGAAGCATTTCTTCTATTAAATTCTAGATAACTCAAGCGTAAAATAAACTTTCTTTTTGTGAAAAAAAAATGTAATTTAAAACTTTCCATAAATAAAAGGGCAAACTTCACATAATTATATTTGCTATAATCGCAAGTGTTGCTATAAGTGATATCGTTTGTTAGTGTGCTGTGAGTTACATTCCGACGTGTAGTTTGTTCACATATTTACATTTTACATATAATTATATATTTCGTTGTAAAGTGCAGATTAAATAAATAATGTTAGCAAATATGTTTGTTTTATTTTTGTTAACACACTCTAAACCATCCTGGCCGCGTAGCCAACATGCCAATCGCTTACGCTCCGTAGCGATCGAAACGCAACTGTTACTGTCGCACTAATATGGAAGAGTGATAGAGAGACACAAAGCGTTTCGTTTTCGAAGCGATAGCGATTGTCACCATGGCTAGGCAGGCTGTCTTTGCAATAAGTATCTACTATAGAATGTTATGCAAAATACTCATAATAATTTACTAGTGTTAACAGATATTTTAATTGTTCTCCGAACATGGTTCAAACTGAGCACACGCTCATTATTCCGCGCAGCTGTGTCGCCTGTGTCTAAAGGGACCCACTGATAACAGTTGCCGGACGGTATAGGCCTGTCAGTTGTTTGGAATTGTCAAAATTTTGTTCTAACTGACAGGCCGATACTGTCCGGCGGACTGTTAATCAGTGGGCCCCTTAAAGTTCGTATAGCCCTCATGATAGCCGACCTCCGGTAGGAGATGGCACTGCAAGAAGAAGAAGAACAGAATTAACCTTTCATATATGTGTGATGTTCTAAAACCGTGGGTTCAAATCATGGTATAATAATATACTCCGCCTGGTACCTCTTCCCGTCTTTTCTAGGTCACCTGACTGACACAAGCCTACGTCATCATGCGACAGCGCTATATGATAATATGCGATAGCGCTATATATAGCGGCCATGTTATTGTGGCGTAGGCTTGTGTCACTCTGGGAAGAGAAGACCATGTTTTATTAGACTATGGGTTCAAATTATAGATAAAAAATTATAATGTTATAACGTAAATAAACAAACATTAAATTAGCTTACAAATAATAATACAAACTATCTCTAAACTAAATAAACTTAAAATAAAAAGCCTATAAATAAAAAACGTCCCCCAAGTCACTGCCGATGGGCAGTGTGCCCATGGGTTCAAATTAATATTCAATATTCTCTATGGTTCAAATCCCAGTTGTGCTGTAAGCTGTTGTAGATAAAATCCTAAAAAGGCAAAAATATGACTATACCTTCAGTCAGGATCATACAAACAATAGGTTAAATTGATATGTAGGTAGATGTACTTACAAAGATTTCTGTGTAATAATTTATTGCAGGTACAGCAACAAATCATAAAATAAAATTGTAAGTCTAAGACGTAAGTTTAAAGACTCGGCCGATTCCCTGTGTTTTACCTACAAATGTGTTTTTATTTATTGCTTCTTTTAAATCGTTGTGATTATAAAGAAAATAGCATAGCAACAATAAATAAAAACTAGTCAAGCGTGATACATCTCTTATCAAGCTTCACACAATTTTCATGAATTATTCGGTAATTAATATGCATTTATTATAATAGTATTAAATATAATACATGCCTTGCATTAATGAGCACTTAAATCGATTTCTAACCGTAGATAATAAATCTAGATTGTATTTTCTTCTCAAGGTCGTTTCAAATTTTGAGCTAATCCATTAAGTAGGTACTATAATAAAGGATGTGATTTAAATGATCGCCAAATAAACATTGATGTTATATAGCTATAGATATAATATCCTCATACATAAGATACGAAGAAACCATCGTTTTTTGAATGGCATCTATAGTTCGTTTTTTAGCATTAGAAATTAGAAATAAGACAAACAATCTTGATGTGTCTTTTAATTGAAAAAACACATTTTAAAAATAAGTTGCGGCAAATATAATACGATCATTTATATTCTTCTGCTTTAATAAGTATTATAGTTACTGATTTTTAAAAAGCGTTTTTTCAGTAATAGATGGTCAAGCCAATTTTTTTAGTAGAAAAAGGCGCGAAATTCTAATTTTCTATGGGACGATACCCTTTCGCGCCTACATTTTTCGCGCGCCTTTTTCTACTGACAAGATCTGCTTGACCCATTATAAAAGACATGTCAAGATCGCTTAACCTTCTTTTAAGTTCTTTCTAATGCTAATGCTAAAAAAAAGATTCGAGCCTTTTAGCTCTTTTTAGGGCTCGCTTCAACTCTTGACGCCTAAAAGGCTAAAAGCCTATTTCTATTTAATTTGTAAAGTAGGCTTTTAGCCTTCTAGGCGTCAAGAGATGAGGGAGTCCTAAAAAAGAGTTAAAAGGCTGGAGTCTTTTGGATCACTACTGAACAGATAACGGGGGGGGCCGATTTTTGAAATTCGACCACTCGATTTTGTGTATTTCGTTAAATGATATCTCCACTACCAGGCGTTTAAATTCTACTAATAGAATTGAAATCGAGTGGTCAATACCGCTAGATTCCAAATTTCGCTCTTATTTCAAAAATTTGCATTTCGCCGTTTTCCACCGATTTTCGAGTGACGAAATCGAGCGATCGAAATTCAAAAATCGGCCCCCAGACTGAATATCAGTGTGAATTGGCCTGACAACCATGGTTGGCATGCCGCCTGTTATCAGCGCTTTCGCATCGCACCTTTAAAATTCCATTTATCATTTTTACGATCTACTCAAGTAGTGCCTAGACCAGTCGTTATCATTAAGGGGCTCCCCCACGCCAATGACCTTCGATCTGATCCCTTAGTTTTCTAATGTTTTTTGTAGCTTATCATATTAACAGCAACGGCTTTAAGCACTATAGTATCCCATATTTACTTTAAAGTTCATTGTCTTCGAGATATTTGGCATCAACGTTGAACAATTTTAGGCTAAAAAACTGGTTTTCTGGCCATAACTTTTGTGTTAATTAGTTTAAAATTAAAACCTTGGACACGATTTTCGAGACTTCAAAGACGAACCCAAATATGTAGATTTCGTACATGTAAGATCCTTCACTGTAAACTAGATACGAAAAAAGTGTTTTTTTTAGACAATGTTTAAAAAATTCATAAAAAAAAGGATTCATTTTTTTCAAAATCCGGTGGACAAAACCGGAGAAAGAAGATTGAAGAACCGATAACCGTTTGTCTTACGTATAATTCTATCTGTAGTGCAAAAAAAGAAGATACGATTCAAAACTTGTCAAAAATCGATGAAAACCTCGGGTAGCCCCTTAACCGAGCAGATCGTACATAGCTTTTAAAAGCTGTGTTCGAGTCTGTCTGCCTTTAAAGTCAATAAAAATGGCAACAACGAAGTTTTTCGTTTAATTTATGACCTACGTCGTGAAAACTGTGATAATGCTGTAGAACTTTTATGGTTCCCTCAGTCGTTATTTATCTATTTACAGGGGAGCAGCTCGGGACGGGCTTCAGTAGGCAATTTTATTTATACTTATATTGTTTATATTTAAGTTTAGTTTTGTAATTAGTTTTATATTAAGTTTATGTATTATTTTAGTTTTGAAATAAATAACTTCTTTTACGTACAGTCAACGGTAAAAATATAGGTGTAGACAACTTACTCAAAAATATGTCCCATAGTTCTTACTTCACTGACATGAGAGTTATAGGACACATTTTTGAGATGATTTGTACACCCATATTTTTACCGTTGACTGTACAGGGTAGAGGATAATGCGTCGTGTTTAGTTAAATGATTGTAGTGTTAAAATTAACTTAATGACATTTTGTGAAAAATGTGTAGAATAAGTTAGAAAATATTTATTCATTTAAACTTTATTGCACAGTATAAAATATACAGTGACAAAAGGCGGATTTAATGCCTCACGGCAATATTCCTAATAGTTTTTTTTTTCAACGTACTTGGTCCATCCTGTATTGCACTGAACTAGCGTAAAAAGGTTGGGCACGCCTGAAGACAGACTATATATATATTTATTGACGTGCCCACTTCTTCACTTTCGTCAGAAGGTGCTCTGACAGACCGTTCAGAATGTTGCCATATTCCATGTTATTGCTTTTTTTGGTTGCCGTTGCCGCTGTTGGAAGTGCTAGTATGTATTTTAATTTTCGTTATCCATAATAGGATTCATTTCATATAAAAAAATAAACACATATTTGCTTATTGCCGACTGTAGGTACTTGGTATTATAAAAAGCAATTTATTTATTTTATTTTGAAATTCGCTATGCCATTTAATTCACTTTTTTTAAAGTTTTAAACGTACCTATTTAACCATACCCCGAAGTTAACGGAATTCAATAAAAACACTGTGTATGCAAAAGGGCCATTCTTCTGTTTGTAGTAGGTATATAATTGTTTGACAAATTTTCGTGTGTCACAAAATGATTATTTTAAAATACCTACTTGGCAATTATTTTCATTTTCTGTTTTGTGCTGGAGAAAAGGCTTAGGTATTTACGCTAACATTACCAATAGCTTGGTTCAAGAAATAACCACTGTAATAATTCTTAATCCCAGTATTCCCAGTAACTCAGTGGTCCTTAATTGTCTCCCGATTTGTATGAAAATAAGGCATTTATTAATTTAGGTAAACATATATACTTACTACTTGTTGTTGGGTATTTATTTGTGTTCTAAGATATAAACACGAAAATAAGTTTATCATTTATAAAACTACAAAATCTCTGTATTTAGTGCGCATAGTTACACACTACACGTAGAGCAATGAAAATGAGCCAGCAGCAAGAGCCCCTGGCATCTGGTCGTCAGTGGAGGACAGAGTGGCAAGCGAGCAAATAATATATATAAATAGTACCTACCTATTAGAGGTTTATTATGAAAAAAATACATTCCTTATATTTTTAATTATGCTTTCAGAAAGTGGAGCAAAGGATTCTGGTACGGAGGTAAGACTGCTTTCCAAAAATCGTAATAAATTTACATCATGACATTAAAACTTTATTAGGTAGTGTTTCAGTTATGTAACATAACTTCTGTATTTTCTGCAAACATCCCTTTTTAAAATCTGTATATTCACTACCTACTTTTGGTTTCATGTAATCATACCTACAATACAATACAATACAAATATTCTTTATTGCTCACCAATATGAAAACGAACATGATGTACAAATTAAGCATAACTTAAACTATGGTAGACAACAGGCGGTCTTATCGCTGAAGAGCGATATCTTCCAGACAACCTTAGGGTAATAGAGAAACGGCAAAAAAAAAGTAATGTGAGTAGGTGATGCAGTCTCATTTTAATTAAATAATAGGTATTTAAACTATTTAGTAAAATTTTATTTAAACTATTTAGTATATTTAGTAAAGTTTGTGTTTAAGGTACGTTTTTCTTTTCAGATAAAGAAAGGAGATAAAGCGGATGTAAAATTGTTTTATGAAAGTCTATGCCCTTACTGTGTGGACTTCCATAAACGTTTGGACGCCGTATTAAAGGAAATCGGATCGTACATCAATCTTAAACTGTATCCTTATGGAAATGCTGATGTTGGTGAAATTTACTTAATAAGATTAAAATTATAGCTTTATTTCATTTATAAAATGCGCTTCTTGCCAGTTTATAGGTACATAGGTATAAATACATATACGTTATAGATACCTATACGTTTTAATTTCATAGAAGATTAACGTTTATAATAACACCTGCACTACGTGGGCTATCAAAATCGCTGCAGAGTTTTATTGGTCTATCTATATACGGTATACGTAGGTGCTTTATTAAATTGCAGCTTGCTAAAGCTGAGTTTCCACTATCCTAGATGAGCGAGGATGCGTAGCGAGAGATGTGTTTTTAAGAACTAAAAAATCACTGCACACTAGTGAGGAAAACAAATGAACTGATTATTGGTTCTTAACAAACACATCCTACACATCTTCGCACATCTCTGGTGGAAACGACATGCCGAAACCGGCTAGGTGCGAGTCGGACTCGCGCACGAAAGGTTCCGTACCATTGCGAAAAAAAACTGCAAATACCACGTTTGTTGTATGGGGCACTTAAATATTTATTTTATTCTGTTTTTACTTTGTCTGGCCAGTGTAGTCTTAGTAAAGGGGTCCCGTTTTTACCCTTTGGGTACGAAATCCTAATTAAATGTGACGTTCCACGGGAAAAGGTACCTTATGGCAACTGGTGCTTACGTCGCATACCACCGCAATAGTATTGGAGCGGCATTAATAATAGCCTACCTAAGCGCCAACCGCTATAAGATACCTTTACCCGTGGGACGTCGCAAATGTGTGAATAACATTAATTTACCATTTCAGAGGAAGGACGAGAACGGTAAGACCGTAATTATCTGTCAGCACGGCGAAAAAGAGTGTTACGGGAACAAACTTCACGCCTGCGCTATTGATCAACTGAAGGATATTCAAAAGGCGGCATATTACATCACCTGTATGATGAACGGGACCTGGGGAGGCGCCGGATCCACTGATAAAGACGCCACTAAGGTATATATCATAGAGGTACAATAATATAGAGAGGGAACGGGGGGAGGCAATGAGATACACTTATAGAACTTTCAAGAGGAGTAGCAGAGAAAGCGATATTATTGCTTGTCCTTGTCACAATCTCACTTTTTTATGTTTATTATGAATGGGCTTACTTATGGCCACAGACTAGCCGAGGCGTAGACGTGGCCTACGATGGAGCGAACTCGCCCAGAAGGTGCCTGTTCACTCTTGATTTGAACGTTGTCGGGCTATATTTTGTTTGTTCCCCACCATAAGTATGGTTTATGGTGGGCAACAAATAACCCGACCGAATTACGTAGATTGTTTATTTATTGTTAGGAATGTTAAAACGTGTTTTCAATATTGTCGCATTGCGTATGTTTTGTAAGCAGTGGTGGCCGAGTGGATATGACGCCCGACTTTCAATCCGGAGGTCGCGGGTTCAAATCCCGGCTCGTACCAATGAGTTTTTCGGATCTTATGTACGAAATATCATTTGATATTTACCACTAGCTTTTCGGTGAAGGAAAAACATCGTGAGGAAACCTGCATACATCTGCGAAGAAATTCAAAGGTGTATGTGAAAACCCCAATCCGCATTGGGCTAGCGTGGGGACTTATAGCCCAAGCCCTCTCGCGCATGAGAGGCCTGCCTGTGCTCAGCAGTGGGACGGTATATAGGCTGAAATGGTGGTGGTATGTTTTGTCCCTCACGGCGGCACGCGTATACCACTTCTATAGGATGCTCCCTTCTATGGTATATACAAATATTTTTAGGGTTCCGTGCCTCAAAACGAAACCTTTATAGGATCACTGTGTTGTCCGTCCGTCTGTCTTTTAAGACCCTTTATCACGGGAACGCGTAGAGGTACACCGAGTTGAAATTAAAACCTTATATATACTCAGGTCTACAGTCCCTGGAAGCTGTGAAAAAATCAAACATCTAAGTAAGAAAGGATACGGCTGTTTATGCCACAATAAACGTATATTTCGACACTCTTAAGAGCCCTTCAACGTGCACACTAGCACCACAGCTAAATAATCGTGATTATTTAAATTTTACGAAAGATATTGAAAAAAGGGGGCCGCTACGTACTGTATTGTGTATTTAAGTACCTTTTGAATACATCAAACTAGTTTTTATGTTGCTGGATTCGTCAATCTATGCGTCCAAAGTTAAAACGGCCGTTTTTGTTTTGAGTTCCTAGATCGACGAAACCAGCAACACAAAAACTAGTTTGATGTATTCAAAAGGTAGGTACTTAAATACACAATACAGTACGTAGCGGCCCCCTTTTTTCAATATCTTTCGTTAAAATTTAAATAACCACGATTATTTAGCCGTGGCGCTAGTGTGCACGTTGAAGGGTTCTAAGGGAATCAAAATTACATATACTTAAAATTTATCCGATTTCAGTGCGGAGAGCAAATGAAAATAGACTCAAAGCCTATCAAGGAATGCGCTAAAGGTAAAAAAGGGGAAGAACTACTAGAATACTACGGCAAAGAAACCGATAAGGCCGGGATAGATGGTACGCCTTATGTATTAATAAATGAAGAGGAGTTTGACCTGAACGACGACTTGAAGAAGGACATATGCAAAGTTTTGAAAAATCCGCCACCTCAATGTAAAACTAAAGAGTTATTGGACACTTTGTATTCAATTTTGTCTAACATACTCTGAATTTGGTGCAAATATAATTGTCCTATTTGATGAAATTGTTTATTAGCGTATTTTATTATATTTAACCACAACCTATCTACTTAAGAGTCAACAGGAGTGGTCATTTCTCCATACAAACGTACTCGACTGTTTCCTCCGTGGGTTTTGATGCTAGAGCAATGATTTTTTTTAACGCAGATTATTATTGTCAATATCTGTGTCGGACCGTTTTGCTTTTTTTGATAGCTTTGTTTTTTAAGGCGCTAGCGCCCTTCAAAAATGCCCAAAATGGCCTAATTGACTATGCCGCAATGAGAGGCGTAGTATACAAAACTGATATCAATTAGCCTAAAAACCAAAACGGTCCGACACAGATAATTTCATAATCATTTAGATTTCCAAGTTTGGTTAGGATTGGTTAAGTTTTGAAGGAGAAAACAGTCGAGTACGAAACCTCGATTTTTGAGATTTTTACTCGGAATTTTTCGCCTTGTCCTTATCGCACTAGTTCTAGGAGCCGGTTCCATTAGCGAGACGCGTATATTTACCTAAATATTTAAAACTCAGCTCCTGTTTCGTCTTAAGCGAAGCGCCCACGTAGAGGCGTGTCACTGCCCCGCTGCGCGCAAAGTTTTGTATAGCGCTGTGGGTAAACCGCCTCGACCGGGCCACAGAATAATAGTTATTTGTTTTACAACGGGCCAAAGTTGTTGTTTAGCCGCTCGTGCTAATATTGATACCCGAGCAAGCGAAAGATTCCAAAATTGAACCATGAGCGTAGCGAGTGGTTCGAAAAATGGAATCTAGAGCGATACGAGGGTTTCAAAGCACGAGGGATAAACAAAATTTGCCCCGAGTGAAACACAAAATTTTTCAACACACCAACCCGAAGCAAATATTAAATATAAAATATTAAACAAAATCAAACCAAATCAAATCCAAATGAATGTTATTAAATATTTATCATCCAAAATCATCATTTAAAAGTCCAGCAAACATAAGAAAATAATCCAAAATTTGCACTTGATTATTTTGCCTCACATATGAATAAAATGCAACTTTGCTATCAGTTTTTGAAGTGCAAAGTAAGCCTTTCCGAGCTGGTGTGGTGAAAATAATAGTACTAGGTACCGCGGTGCAAGTTCGAACGATAACTTCAAAATAAAACACGCTTAAAGACTAAGGGTACCTACCTCAATGTCGGCCGTCGTTCGGATCGACAATCAAGTACCCTATTCTATGAAAATGGCAACATCGAAATTTTTCGTTGAATTTATTACGCTACGTCTTACGTAGGCGAACAACGCGCGAACGCGGCGCGGCGCGGCGCGGCGAAAGCGGCCGCCGCCGCGCCGCGCCGCGCCGCGCCGCCTGACATTCGCGTGCAAATCGCGCCGCACCGCGTTCGCAACGAGATCGCTTACGTAGGACACTTCTATGGGCATCAAAGGATTGATTTCGCCGCGCCGCGCCGCGCTGCGTTCGCGCGTTGTTCGCCTACGTAAGACGTAGCGTTACATACTGGCGCTAGGCCGGGAAAACGCTAGGTCGAAGAGAGATAATTTATGACACTCATTATGAAAACTGTGCTAATATACTGTAGAACTTTTATGTGTCCTAAGTCCTTATTTTATCTATTTACAAGTTAGCCCAAAAATACGTTGACATTTTTTACTGTGTTTTATTGATGATAACGTTTGCGTTTGTGTGATAAAACTGAAGCATAAAATTTAGAAGAGAATGCGTTGTGTTTAGTGAAATTTCGTGAAAAATGTGTAAGTTAGATAATTTTTCCTACAACTTTTTTTTATTTGGGCCACCCTGTATTGCACTGAACGAGCGTAAAAATGTCGGGCACGCCTGAAGACAGACTATATATATATTTATTGACGTGCCCACTTCTTCACATTCGTCAGAAGGTGCTCTACAGACAATCGGTCAGAATGTTGCCATATTCCATGTTGTTGCTTTTTTTCGTGGCTATTGCCGCTGTTAGAAGTGCTGGTATGTACCTAAAGATATAAATTTTATTTACAGTACATATGGTCCTATTTTTTTGGTACTGTAAAACGTTGTACGATACAGGTGCGAATAGGTAATTCGCAACTCGTGTCGATTTAAAACACTCCCTTCGGTCGTGTTTTAATTTATCGCCACTTGTTTCGAATTTCCTCTTTTCCGCACTTGTATCGTAAATAACTATTTCGTTATAATACGTTTCTTGAAAAAAAACCCACAGTCTGCTATAAATGTGTTTATTTTAGGATTATTTACACAGAACAGAGCTCATACAACTGAATATTATGTAATAATAAAATCGGTCGCTCTCTCTGCAAGTGATTAAAATATATTTGGGATTTATATTATTTGTTAATAATAAACTTCATTAATCCCTACATTAATTTTAATTATGTTTTCAGAACATAGGTCAAGTGATTGGGATATCAAATCCACGGAGGTAAGATTAGTAGTAGTAGTAAAACACTTTATTGTACAAAAAACAAAACAAAACAGGAAAAATAACATTCGTCATTAGTACAAAGGCGAACTTATCCCTTTAAGGGATCTCTTCCAATTAACCTTTGAGCAATTGAGGGAGAATTGGAGAGGGTAGACATCCGTACTTTACCAACATTAATACCAAGATTAATTATCGTTTTCCAAATATCGTGACATAAGTCATGACATTAATTATAAGTATAACCAATTATAACTTAGGTATTAAGTAGTGTTTCAGTCATGTAACATGATTTATGTAGTTTTCTGAAAATATCCCTTTTTAATCTGTTTAACACGTTCCCTGTGTACCTAGGAACCAGAAATTGAGACCACAAGTGCAACATGTTTTTTGTCAAAAAAAAGCCAGTATGTGCATGCAAATAAAAAAAGACCTAGCTCACACGTGTAAATTTTGGCAATGCTTTAAGTTTATATGGGGTCGTGCATCATTAGTGGTGCATGCACGTATCATCTGTACCCTAAAATGCTACACATATGATGCATGCACAAGGAACGTGTTAAGTATTGACTACTTTTGGTTTCATAGGTATATTCATGGTCTGACTCATTTTATATTTAATTAAAATGAGTCAGAACATGAATACTCGTATAGGTATTAAGACTAAGTATTTAGTAAAATTTATTCTTAAAGTTTTTAACAGTTCGTGTTTTGGATACCTTTTTGATTTCAGATGAAGAAAGGAGATAAAGCGAATCTAAAATTGTATTATGAAAGTCTATGCCCTGACTGCGTAGACTTCCAAATACAACGTTTGGACCCCTTATTAAAGGAAATCGGATCTTACATCGATCTTAAACTGTACCCTTATGGAAAAGCGAAGGTTAGTGAAATTTACTTTAATAAGATTAGAATTATAGTTAAAATTTCATTGAAAAACAGCTTCCGCCATTCCGGTTTATATGTAACTAGCTGTGCCCGCGGCTCCGCCCGCGTGGAATTCGGTTTGTGTCAGTAAGCTGCTAAATATATAAAAAATAGTAAATTACATTACACTGTATTTTTTTATTCAAAAAATTATAACATTTATAATTTCCTGCATGATAATTTCTTAAAATAATTCTATCTTATTGTTTCATACTTTTTAGAGCGCGATTTGTAGTAGTCCGACTACGCCCGACTTTTTTAGTATGAGAAAGTCGAAGTCGCCTAGCTTTGGACCGCATTCAGCGCGCCACGTGCGTCGGGCTTAGCCCAATGCTTTGAGTATGAGGGTGCCTTCGGCTCCCAACTTTCGCAAGCGTACAGCGTGTCACGTACGTCGGTCTACGCCCGACTCTTTTAGTATGAGGGCGCCGAAGACGCCCAGCTTTGAAACGCGTACGTTACGCCCGACGCTCTGAGTATGAGGGCGCCGGAGGCGCCCGGCTTTGGAATGCGTACAGCGTGTCACGTACGTCGGTCTACGCCTGAATTTTAGTATGAGGGCGCCGAAGGCGCCCTGCTTTGGAACGCGTACAGCGTGTCAGCACGTACGTCGGTCTACTCCCGACGCTTTGAGTATGAGGGCGCCTTCGGCGCCCGGCTTTGGAACACGCACAGTGTGTCAATTAAGTACATCGGTCTACGCCCGACTCTTTGAGTATGAGGGCGCCGAAGGCGCCCGGCTTTGGTAACCATACAGCGTGTCACGTACGTCTCTTTTAGTATGAGAAAGTCGAAGTCGCCTGGCTTTGGACCGCGTGCAGCGCGCCACGTTGTTGGGCTACGCCAGATTCTTTTAGTATGAGGGCGCCGAAGGCGCCCGGCTTTGGAACGCGTACAGTGCGACACGTACGTCGGGTTAAGTCCGAAGCAGTGCCGTATAAAGATATTTTAATGCCCTAAGCATTTCTAGACCATGGTGCCCCCTCTCCCTAGGGTCATTAAGATTACATTATTTTTTTTGGTAAATTGAGTGAAGTTCATTGCCGCATTACAGCTGAGAATGGAAATCAGTCACATTATTATATCTCGAAAATTGACAGTGCCGCAGCAGTAATGTTGCAACAGAGTACCTAATGCTGCTGCAGTCGCCACCCGAATGTCACCTTTATCATATCTTAGGTTAAAATATAATTGAAAACGCGAGCGAAGCGAGCGCGAAAATTTTTCGATATAAAAACGCAATTTGATAGACAGTTGTACATTTTTACTTTTAGTATGGAAATCAGTCACATCATTTTATGGAGCATTCCATGAAATTGTCTACCGTTGTCCCGTACAAACGCGAGTTTTCTGAAGATTTGCAGGTACATGAGTTTCTATTTCTGTAACAATTGGTCAAAAATATGACCAGAAAAATAATTGTCGGCTTTAAACGCCGAAAAAAAAGTTCTAATATACGAAATAAAATGCGTTTGACAGTAACGTTGCAACAGAGTAATGCTGCTGCAGTCGCCACCCGAACGTCACCTTTATCATATCTGAGAAAGTGATTGAAAACGCGAGCGAAGCGAGCGCGAAAATTTTTCGATATAAAAACGCAATATGATAGACAGTTGTACATTTTTACTTTTAGTATGGAAATCGGTCACATCATTTTATGACGAAAATTGACAGTAACGTTGCAACAGAGTAATGCTGCTGCAGACGCCACCCGAATGTCACCTTTATCATACCTTAGAAAGATATTAAAAACTTGAGCGAAGCGAGCGCGAAAATTTTTCGATATAAAAAACGCAATTTTACTTTTAGTCCCAACCAGGCGCGAATCCAGGATTTCATACAAAGAAGGGATGGGACAGTTTTCTATCAGCCTAACTTCGCATAGGGCTCGATATTTAAGGATTTCAGCGAGGTTGTTTTCATGCATAAAAGATGCAAGAAAGCAGAGCTTGGAATTGACCAAGAGAATTGAATTGGCGAAGTGTGAGCAAGGCAGTAGGCCCAGCTGCGAAAGAGGAAAGCTTGGATCCACGCCCAAGTGTAATTAAGGCAGAAGATCAACTTTGCCGTAAGGCAGAAGGCCTCGCATAAGACCTAGCGCCGAACCGCAAAAGAGTGAGAGAGAGTGAAACCCAGATAAATAAATATATACCTACATACAAACACGAACGCTGAAAACACAATACACTCTCTCTCACTTTTTTTGGGTAGTCGTGAAAAAGATGTCACTGTGCAATGAGGGGTAATTAATTTACTGTCGTTTAATTTTGTTGTATATTATTATATCGACATAATTATTCAATTAAATTTGTTGATGTCCGTACCCCCTCATCTAAACTTAGAGTTAATTTGACAAAAACCTTCCTCGGTGGCTTTTCATGTCACTACGTATTAAATTCAGCGCCATCTGTTAGTTTACCAGGGTACTCAATAGTGGTAGCACATATTTGAAAAAAGTTTGCCCCTCCTTCCTAAGTAGCGCCATAAGATTCAGGGGCAAACTTGAATCAAGCGAGTGTTGTGGCTACCCCCCCTTTTAAGGGTTGAATTTTTATAGCCTATAACCTGGCCGGAGATTTTCTCGATAGATTAGTAAAGTTTGGATCAAAATCCGTTCAGCCGTTTTCACGTGATGCGCGTTCAAATAAACAGACAAACAGATAAACAGATAAACAGACAAACAGACAAAAATTCTAAAAACTGTTGGAACGTGTTCTGTTATCGATTCTAAGTATCCCCAGCCAACTTTTTTTCAAATATCTTCCATGTACAGACTTTCGACCCTCTACAGCTTTATTATATGTATAGATAGATGTATAGAAGATAGATACCTACCTATATACGACATAAGTAGGTGCCCTTGTTAAATTACTTTCTAAGGCTGCCTTTCCACCAGAGATGTGCGAGGATGCGTAGCGAAAGATGTGTTTTTAAGAACCAATAAAATCACTGCACACTATAACCGAGGAAAACAAATGAATATTGGTTCTTAACAAATACACCCTACGCTACGCATCCTCGCACATTTCTGGTGGAAACTACACCTAAAAAACAAACTATATCAGAAAAATGGATGCATAACATTAAATTTACCATTTCAAAATGCAAAATTCGGTTATTTTTATCAAGTTTTTCCCTAAGAATTCGTCAATCGTCCTTGTAAGTTTGACACTTGTGTTAGGAGGTAGGTATTCGCTCTTTCATACAGTGTTAAATAATATGTGACGTCCCACGGGTAAAGGTCCCTTATGGCCGCTGCTCGAATATTATCGCGGCGCTATGCGACGTAAGCGCCAGCCGCCATAAGGTACCTTTTGCCGTGGAACGTCACATATGTTTAAGATTTCTGTTCCATTTCAGAGGCATGAAAAAAATGGCAAGACCGTAATTACTTGCCAGCACGGCGAAGAGGAGTGTTACGGGAACAAGCTTCACGCCTGTGCTATTGATAAACTGAAGGACATCTATAAGGCTGCACATTACATAACCTGTATGATGAACGGGACGTGGGGAGGCGACGGATCCACTGATAAAGACGCCACTAAGGTAAAGTGCGAGCTCGTTCCATCGTAGGCCACGTCTACGCCTCGGCTAGTCTGTGGCCATGAGCATCAGAGAAATATAGAATAGAGTGCTCACTCCATACATCAGTTTTGGTACCAAAAATATTAGTATTTTCATAGTCGACATCTAGCATCGAGTAGCGGAATTATCAGTACCGTTACTTGACAATAGATCGGCGACCGAAAAGTCTAATGCTCAACAATTTTCAGCTAATATTATACCTATAAACGGATTAACCGGAACTCTGTTTTCAACTCCTGCTTCTAATATTAGTTGTAAATTGTTGTTCAATACAATTTTTGTGGGTCGCCACTCGAGAGACATCTAGTATCGAGTAGCGGTACTGATAATTCCGCTACTCGATGCTGGATGTCGACTATGAAAATACTAATATTTTTTTGATACCAAAACTGATGTATGGAGTGAGCACTCTTGTCTTACTATATTTCTCTATGCCATGAGTAAGCCCATTCAAAAAAAGAAGTTTCCGGGGATATGTTTTTTAGGGTTCCGTACCCAAAGGGTAAAACGGGACCCTATTACTAAGACTTCGCTGTCCGTCCGTCCGTCCGTCTGTCACCAGGCTGTATCTCACGAACCGTGATAGCTAGACAGTTGAAATTTTCACAGATGATGTATTTCTGTTGCCGCTATAACAACAAATACTAAAAACAGAACAAAATAAAGATTTAAATGGGGCTCCCATACAACAAACGTGATTTTTGAGCAAAGTTAAGCAACGTCGGGAGTGGTCAGTACTTGGATGGTTGACCGTTTTCTTTTTGCTTTTTTTTGTTTTGTTTTTTTTTTGCATTATGGTACGGAACCCTTCGTGCGCGAGTCCGACTCGCACTTGCCCGGTTTTTAATATGAATATTACGCGAAACTCTGCGTGGGCGCCACTACCACTATCCATCACAATCTGGGGGCCTACCGCGAAACAAGAAAGTCGAAATTTCGTTATGACTCTAATATCACTCTTGCATGTGCGAGAAGAGGCAGATAACTAAATTTCGATTTTCGCGTTTCCCGGTAGGCCCTTGTGAACAAATCGCCTTGATCAATGTCATATTGCAGTTATTATAATTGTGCGCGCCTTTAGAGCATTTAAACACCTCGTATCTAATAAGTAAATTACAGTTTTTTCAGAAAATGTCCCTAGTATGCCCCCTATGTTACTATACCATGTACTGATATGCAAACATTTGAAAGTGACATTAATAGAACTCTGAATGCATTAGTCAACTGGCTGGAAATTAATAACCTATCAATAAATGTAAGCAAAACTAGGTATATGCAATTTAGAACTAGTAAGCGTCAAAGTTTGAAGCTAAATATAACTTACTTAGGTGATTCTGTCAGCGAAAATAAAAGCTTCCAATTTCTTGGTATAGATTTGGATGAACATTTAACCTTTAATGAGCATGTTGATGGTGTTTGTAGTAAAATAAATAAATTTATATTCCCTTTGAGGAAAGTCAGACAAACAGTAACTCGAGAATCAGCATTACTGGCATATCACAGCTACATTATGTCTACACTCAGATATGGTATAATAGTATGGGGTAACTCATTTGATGTGCAAAGGGCGTTCATAATGCAAAAAAGATGTATAAGAGCCATCTTCAAAATGAAACAAATGGAATCCTGTAAGCCAGTAATGCAAAAGAATAAATTGTTATCACTACCATCCTTGTACATATATGAAATGGCTCTTTTTGTTCGCCTCAATGAAACTCATTTAAAAAAAAACTGTGATATGATAAGTTACAATGACCGTATATCTAGACAGCGCAATCTACTATTTTTGCCAAAAACCTGCCTCAAACAAACAGCTAGAAGTTCATTTTATATGTGTATAAAAATATTTAATAGGTTGCCAGCTGACATAAAAGACCTTCCAATCAACAAGTTTAAAAAGAAATTATTTTTATGGCTTAATGACATGTGTTTTTATTCCATACATGAATACTTTGATTATGAAATGGAATAGAAATAGGAATTTGAAATTGTAAATAATGAATTGCATGACTTTTCTAATGTTAATAATTAATCTGACATGTTATTTCTAATATTTTTTATGTTATAATTTTATGTTAGTGCGACTATACTTTAAATTTTGCATGCTACACCAAGCAGGGTATGGTTGAACTAATTAATATGTTATTGTACACCTTTGTAAACCCATATTCAGCAAATAAATAAATACAGATACAAATACAAAAATCTCTAAAGAAAAATACATATCCTACTGTAAATCTGACATCGTCATGTAAAAGGTCTTTGTCACGTACCATGAGGACCAAATTTGCTTGTATTTTTATACTAATAACCTGTCAGAGCGTCCTTATGGTAAGCCACAATGTACCTTTTGATTGAAAACGACACAATTATTTACTAATTCAATACTTTATACTTAAAATCTATCGATTTCAGTGCGGAGATCAAATGAAAATCGACTCAAAGCCTATCAAGAAATGCGCTAAAGGTGATAAAGGGGAGGAACTACTCGAATACTACGGAAAGGAGACTGACAAGGTCAAGTTCAGAAACGTACCTTACGTGTTAATAAATGAGGAGGAGTTTGAAATGTTTGAAGACTTGAAGAAGAAAATATGCGAAACTTTGAAAAATCCGCCACCTCAATGTAAAACTAAAGAGTTAATGAACATTTTGTCCTCAATTTTGTCTAATATTCTGTGAATCTAGTGCAAATTTATATAAAATTGTACTCTTTGATGAAATATTTTATTAAAATAGCACAGTGGTCCCAAAGTTAACTGGGCTCCGACCCACCTAATGGCTAGTCTACACGATGGGCCATATCTGTCCTGATCGTAACAGACGCCGTATGTTAGAGAGTGAGTCTTCTGTACCTACTACCTAGTACTATTATTTATTCTGAGCAAAAACTGCCAAATCCGGGACCCACCTCTTGGCAACTCTACAAGAGTTCGCAACGCTCTTGGCAACGCTCAGTTGCCGTAGTAGTTTCACGCTACGTCTTACGTAGGCGAACAACGCGCGAACGCGGCGCGGCGCGGCGCGGCGAAATCAATCCTTTGATGCCCATAGAAGTGTCCTACGTAAGCGATCTCGTTGCGAACGCGGTGCGGCGCGATTTGCACGCGAATGTCAGGCGGCGCGGCGCGGCGCGGCGCGGCGGCGGCCGCTTTCGCCGCGCCGCGCCGCGCCGCGTTCGCGCGTTGTTCGCCTACGTAAGACGTAGCGTCAGGGCTCACTCAATATTCGCTCGCGACCCACCAATGGGTCGCGACCCTTATGGCTCCTCTACACGATGGGGCAACGCCGGCCACTCCTAGGGACGTATTTATGCGTTAGAGGGAGCAAGTGATATTGCTATCTCATTCTACCGCATGGCTGCGTCCCTTGGAGTGGCCGGCGTTGACCCATCGTGTAGAAGAGCCATTAGTTTGGGAGATGCTGTATTACCGCAAAGCCCGCATAGGTACTTATTGATATACCTATCTTATAGTGCGACATAAAATAGTAGACATTAAACAAACTGGAACTAAAAAAAACATACTAAATTGTTGCCACGTTTAAGCTTTTACGTCAAAAATGTGAATCCTCATACAAACAACATAGGTTTAGGCACAGAATAAATAATAGTACTAGGTACAGAAGACTCACTCTCTAACAAAACGAGTCTGTCACGATCAGCACAGATATGGCCGCTAGGTGGCGACAGCGCCACGCGCGGCTTATGGCAAACCCCAAAATTGGGGTCGAACGGATGTACTTTTAGCTATGTAGGTACTTCTAGCAAAGCGACGAAATCGCGGAGTGAGCCACGCCTGGTTTAGGTTAATTCTAACCTAAACCAGGCGTGGCTCAGTAGTAACGGAACTAAGTTTTAGCAAAGCTGGGTTTAATTGGTTGTGTGTTAAATGGGAGGGTAGGTAGTAATTTCACATATCGGGCATACCCTCAAATAGAAATGTTGGTATATATAGATGCTGAGCTAAATATACTATTTTAAATGGGAGGGTAGGTAGTAATTTCACATATCGGGCATTACCCTCAAATAGAAATGTTGGTATATGTATATAGATTCTGAGCTAAATACTGTTTTAAATGGGAGGGTAGCTTAGTAATTTCAGATATCGGGCATACCCTCAAATAGAAATGTTGGTATATGTTGTAACACGGGTGTTTTGAAAGGGGGTAAAATAAATGATTGAAAAGCTCCGGCTTGTCTAAAATGGAAACAGCCATGTTAACAAAATAAAATTAAATCAAAATAAAATAAAATAAACTAAATGGAAACCTTGCTGTCGGAAAGCTAGGAGGAGAAACAATTAAACAAATTTAAGTCTAACAAACTTTATTAACCTAAAGTTATAGTGTAAAAGCTCAGTGGTATAGCTGGGTCGCTTCACAGGTTCATGTTATAAGGTTTACACCAATTAATTAATTACTAAAGACTAAATTTCGAAATACCTAAGTTTTATGCACCAGAACTTTCAAAACTTTAAATTAAAATAACTATTGCTCTAAATCACATTTTAAATTTGTAGCCGAGCGCAGACGCAATTTAAAAATTAAAGATGCATCGGACCGACCTCAAAAACTGCTACCGGACCTGGAGCGGCGGGGAGTGACCTCGCCTATCCCCGGGAAGCTGACTGCTAACCTGGTTGGAGCCGGCCAGTGCAGATGACGTGGGACAGATCCCACAGCATCATTTTAAAACTTCAAATTCGAAACATCTTGAAACTTCTATAAACATCAAAAGCTTCTAGAAACATCCCGGCTCCTGCAAAGCGAGAAAAGGATATATTAGCCGATGCCCTTTATGGCCGCTAGAGAAAAAATGAAACAATTGGAAATTTAGCTCACCGCACTGGAAGCTGTTAGGACTTCTGGCGGAGCGCTCCCTTCCCTCGAGCAGGAGTCACCTCTGTAAAGAACCAAAACCTGATTAAGAACAAACCCACAACGTTTCACGCCATTGTGGAATTGATCACAACTAAATTCCATTTATACTTACTCAGTGGAACACACCGAAGGACTCGAACTGCTTCCACCATCTTGACCACCATGTGGAATGTGTGGTCTTATCACAAAATAGGGCTCATGCGAGCGTGCGTCCCCGGAGGGGTCCACACATCAAAAGTGCATGTCACCTCAGAATGACCACCTCATATGTTGAGAACAAAAGGCCATAAACAAAAGTAGGGTGCCAATCCCTGAAGACACAAATCCTTCGAAAATTCTGAACTGATTATTTAGACAAATTCACTCCTGAGCCTAAGAAATATATTTTTATCATTAAATCTAATAAGGTTTCATTTCAGAGCCACTTTGTAAGTCTGTAATTTATATGTTTTGTTTTACATCAAACTTATTTTCTACTTATCTATAAAAATCATACCTAAATCATACAAAGTTTTCCTGGAGTGACAACATAAATATCTCAAGTTTTAATTATTTTTACTCATATGACAACCCCGACAACAGATAAGCATCAAAAGGTGCATCTGAATGCAACAGATTATGCAAAGAAGTGCAATCAATCGAGTTAGTTTGGGATATTGTTAAAATCGTTGAAATAAGAAAAGGAATTCAACCCAAAATTATTAATTTAAAATCTAAGAAAATGTATACGTTACAATGTATATAGATGCTGAGCTAAATACTGTTTTAAATGGGAGGGTAGCTTAGTAATTTCAGATATCGGGCATACCCTCAAATAGAAATGTTGGTATATGTATATAGATGCTGAGCTAAATACTGTTTTAAATGGGAGGGTAGCTTAGTAATTTCAGATATCGGGCATACCCTCAAATAGAAATGTTGGTATATGTATATAGATGCTGAGCTAAATACTGTTTTAAATGGGAGGGTAGCTTAGTAATTTCAGATATCAGGTATGCCCTCGGATAGAAATTGTAGGTCTATGCCTACATACAATAGAAAGGTGAACATTTAACGACTACGCGCGCGATATTGTTATGTCTTTTAATTGAAAAACCGGTCAAGTGCAAGTCGGCCTCGAGTTCCAAGGGTTCCGTACATTACTCAATTTTTAACAATGGATTTTTTTATTTGAAACGCGAGTGAATTGCCTTTAAATAACCCGTAGGAGTCTGATCAAAAACTAAGTAATTAGTCCGACTCACGCTTGACTACATATTTCTAATAGGTTTTCCTGACATCTATGGGTAAAGATCTATTTTATGTAATCTTTTCCAAATTTTAGACCCAGTAGTTTCGGAGATAAAGGGGAATGGTAATTTTTTGCCTATTTTCTTAAATTACTTCTAAACTATTTATTCTAAAATTATAAATATATATATATATATATATTTAAGATTCTTACATTGAGCTCTTTCATTTGATATGTAACACGATATAGTATTTTTTTTTTTTTAATTTTCCCATTTACCCCCCGATGTGGCCCCCATGTTTAAAATTAATTTGTTTACGTTACATGTCCGTCTTTGGGTCACAAACATACATATGTGTACCAAATTTTAACTTAATTGGTCCAGTAGTTTCGGAGAAAATAGGCTGTGACAGACGGACAGACAGACAGACAGACAGACGCACGAGTGATCCTATAAGGGTTCCATTTTTTCCTTTTGAGGTACGGAACCCTAAAAAGCTTTTTAAAAATCGTCTATGATTCATAATTGTTACATACATAGGTAGGCATTTGCCGTGACTTATTTTTCAAAAGGGTTTTTCAATAAAAAGACGTCAAGATTGTTTACCTTTTTTCTAATGCTAAATAACAACGAAATATCCAATAAGTAGTCGTTTTTAAGAAAACTAAATTGTATGCTTTTTTCCAAAATTTGCTACTGAATAAAAACCTGGAAATTGTAAAATCAAGATTCGGGTCAAACATAAAACTTTTACGTCTTTCCTGTAGACATACACAAGAGTTAAGGGCTATATAAAGGTTAATTTTCTTATAATCATTACTTACATGCCCACAAGCTGTTAACTATTGCCCACAGGAGAGAAAACTAGTGTGTTCGCGCGAACTGTACATTTTTCTCTCCTGTGGGCAATAGTTGTGTTATTGAACGATCGATCGACTGTGTTTAATAGAAACAGACAATTGCGGCCCTAAAAAGGGCCATTCATGTCAACAATTGCAAATAATCAACTTCAAATATAGATTTCATACATTAACTAAAATTAATAACTCTGGCTGTTTGAGTTGTTCTTGTAGTTGCGTAGTGCTTTCTCGCCCTCCAGCAATGCGTGCTTTCCCAGCTCGCCAGGAATGAGTAGTTTTGTGGCCGTTCTTATTTCGTTCTCGCTTAAAGTAGTCTTCTTTCCATGCGCTATTAATCTCCCAGCTTCACACGCGATCTGTTCTAAAATATCATTGACGAAATTGTTCATGATTAAGATGCTTTTTCTAGAGATTCCAACGTTAATTTCTGTACACGATTTTAAAACTTTGAAGAGGTATATTGAGAAGCTGTCGTAGTTCTTTCTTGCCATCTTCTTCTCCTTCTTTTTCGGGATTATACCGCCTCCTGGCTCCATGGACTTGAGAGCTTTCTTCGGAACTTTGACGGGCGCCATTTTGTTTTTATATTTATAATTTGCAATCTACTATTACGACAAGTGTAAGATTCGGAATGAATTCGCGTATTAAGCTGTCGGCAGCAAATGACCGGGTTTTATAGGACTACGGAGAAATTCGTGGGCCAATCACGAAAGAGAACGGCTTCTTGAAATCATTGAATGATTTGATGGGTAGAATAAAAATATGCCGTTTTAAACTACCCCACAGTCTTAACATGTTATTTTATGCTGTATGTTAATTTAGTATGTGCATATATTATCGTTTTATATTCCCATTTCAGTATTAAGTAATTTAAAAATTATAGTTTTAAATCTTTATCTATTACTACAAAGCAAGCCTACTAAAGTTAGGCATATGAACAGCAGTAGGGTGTAGGTAGTAGTACACATAAGTACAGTAGATACTTAGTATAACATTTGTTTCTTAAAGCGTTGGTGAAAAATATATTCTCCAATAAAAAAAACCGGGCAAGTTCGAGTCGGACTCGCGCATGAAGGGTTCCGTACCATAATGCAAAAAAACAAAACAAAAAAAAGCAAAAAAAACGGTCACCCATCCAAGTACTGACCACTCCCGACGTTGCTTAACTTTGGTCAAAAATCACGTTTGTTGTATGGGAGCCCCATTTAAATCTTTATTTTATTCTGTTTTTAGTATTTGTTGTTATAGCGGCAACAGAAATACATCATCTGTGAAAATTTCAACTGTCTAGCTATCACGGTTCGTGAGATACAGCCTGGTGACAGACTGACGGACAGACAGCGAAGTCTCAGTAATAGGGTCCCGTTTTACCCTTTGGGTACGGAACCCTAAAAACACTCTTATTAAATAGGTACAGTCGACTAATTCGATTCCTATAGAACCTTGTTGCTTTGACTACTAGAGATACATGGTATATGTACATACCTAGATACCTACTCAATAAGCACTGTCGTGGAAGATTACAAATTGATTCAATACGTTTGAAACCGGTGGTAGCCATAGGTACTGTCACCTGCAATAATATGTTATCACAGAATAAATAATAGTACTAGGTACAGAAGACTCACTCTCTAACAAAACGCGTCTGTTACGATCAGGACAGATATGGCCGCTAGGTGGCGACAGCGCCACGCGCTGCTTATGACTTTCCCCAAAATTGGGGCGGAACGGATGTACTTTTAGCTACCTGTAGCAAAGCGACGAAATCGCGGAGTGAGCCACGCCTGATGTTATCCAGAGGCCGTGAGTTCAAGTCTCGCCAAAGACAGTAATTTTTCCACTTTTAAATTTATACATCTAGCATCGTTTGCAGACGTGGTTTCTGCTTGTTAAAACATAAAATAATGTGTTACTCTTCGAAGGCCCCAAAAATATGTGACACGCTCTTATGGATCAAATAAGAAATAAGATGTGTCAGATATTTTTGCTGCCTTCGTTGTGTAACATATAATTGCAGGTATCTACAGATACCTGCGTACAGTCACCTGCAATAATATGTTACTCTACGAAGGCCGCAAATAAATCTGACACGATCTTATTTGTAGAGCCATAAGAGCGTGTCACATATTTTTGCGGCCTTCGAAGAGTAACATATTATTGCTGGTGACTGTACAAACTTATCTATGAGAGGTGTCAAACCGTCTAGCTAGAATGTGACGTCATTAACGTAAAAGTGCATATAACGTACATACACAAAACGACTCATCTTACCACCCCATCCTTGTCTGTTACGCCCTTTTAACTTTAGCACCGAGGTGTATGAACTATGAATGGATTTCGGGGATGGTGCGCACGGCGCACGCGCCAGTAACGGTCGCGAGCAGCTGCGCGCGCAGCTGCGGGCAGGGGTCCCGCACTGATGGCAAGGGATTGAAAGTAGAAAATCCAATGGCTGCATGGCCGTGTGGCATAATTAACTACAACTAATATTGCAAGTTGAAGTCCTTTTCTTAAACTTTTTGCAGTCACGGACCATTTTCAAAATTCTCACGGACCCCTGTACATCTACACGATGGGCCAACGACGGCCACTCCAAGGGACGCATTTATAGGGAGTAAGTAATATTGCTATCTCATTCTACCGTATGGTTGCGTCCCTCGGAGTGGCCGGCGCTGGCCCATCGTGTAGAGGAGCTATAAGGTAAAGAATTACATTTAGGTGTCGTCAAGTTTAGGTACTATAAGATTAAGATAAACTACAAGATAATTATAAGTATAAGACTATAAGATTTCCTAATTTTAAGTATGTTCACTTAACATAATACACATAAACCCTGATAAACATGCTACGGACCCCTAAGGGATCCGGGACGTGGACTACACTTTTAGAAACCCTCCTTTTTATTGGTACCTATTTACACTCCGCACATCGTTGTATTGCTTCACAAATTGACATATAATCTCGTTCTGCCTTCTACATATTGTCTATGATATTGACATACGTGTTTTAGAAACCTAGTGTCTATCCTATATGTCTAATTTATCTTATGCATACTTCTAGTTAATTAAAGCCAATTTCCTTTGGTATTTCGTTTCTATGTATCACAAATCTATCGATGTAGGTATTCCCTCACCGAAGATCAACTGGGTATATGTGTCGCTTAACTTCAAACTCGGGTAAATCCATTGGACCCTCTCAGCAAATATCTACCCTATTACGTTTTCTTAATACCAAAATCGCATAATCTGACAGATGGATTTACCCGAGTTTGAAGTTAAGCGACTCATATGTCAAATAAAATTTAGTGCATAACTTTTGAGACACAAAACCAGCAGTGGGACACTTAACCAGGCTAAAAAAAAACTTTTAAGAAATCCTTTCAACATTCAATTAATTTAATGAATTCCGGTTTGCAAGACGCACTTGTTGACATCTTCTGGCAGTTAATTGCTACTTTGGTGGGTTAGAAGGCAAGGGTATGCAAAATTCGCTGCGTCCGGAAATTTCATCGAAATCCAAACTGCCGTTTACGTGTGCAGGAGGAACAAACCAAACATCGATATGTATTATCATATAAACTTTCACCACAGAATAAATAATAGTACTAAGTACAGAACACTCACTCTCTAACAAAACGCGTCTGTTACGATCAGCACAGATATGGCCGCTAGGTGGCGACAGCGCCACGCGCGGCTTATGGCAAACCCCAAAATTGGGGCCGAACGGATGTACTTTTAGCTACCTGTAGCAAAGCGACGAAATCGCGGAGTGAGACCCGCCTGCTTTCACGTTAATTTGCTTTATTAAATGGTTAATACAACAAGGTTGTCGATCGCTGTCCCGCATGCGCGGGCGCCTGGATTATCGATCGTCTCCTGTTTCACAAAGGACCGATATCGCGACCTTGGCCGTAGCCCGAATGACATAATAATATTGACCACCATGTTTAAATTTAGCCATGATTGACCACAAAAGTTTAATTTATATTATTTTATATAAAATAATAAAAAATAATAATAATTTAGCCTATATACGTCCCACTGCTGGGCACAGGCCTTCTCTCAAGAGAGGGTTTTGGGCTATAGACCCACGCTGGCCCAATGCGGGTTGGGAACTTCACATAGGTACCTACCTACACCTTTGAATTTCTTCGTGGATGTATTATTGTATATTTTATTTTATTTGTATGTACATGTTTTTAAGTTAAGGGACTAGTTCGCGTTTGTACTAATGACGAATGTTATTTTTCCTGTTTTGTTTTGTTTTTTGTACAATAAAGTGTTTTACTTACTTACATATTTTTATTTAATTGTCTTTCCTTATCTGTATCTTTTACTGAGGTGTGCTAATAAAGAGTACTTATTCTATCTAGGTATCTATAAATTTATATTACTAATATAAATAGGGACTTCACACTGGTAAGTCTTAATAAATTATATACTTTTTTTTTATTTAGACCACAATGGTTTTTTTTTATACCTGAACCTTCCTCAAGAACTCTCTATTGATACTATTTATAGGTGAAAACCGCATGAAAATTCGTTCAGTAGTTTTCGAGTTTACCGCGAGCATACAGACAGACAGACAGACGCGGCGGGAGACTCTGTTTTATAATAATGTAAGTTATTTAAAAGTCTTAGAATCCATATCGTCAATAGCACAGATATTAAAAACAATCTCACATAACCTGCTTTGCAATTTAACTAAGAAAGTAATAACCAAATGGTCACCCTTGGTTAGCCACCCCATAAAACTTGCAATTTTATTACTCGCCTAAAATCCCTTTACATTTTACAACTTTGTCATACCAACTTGACAGTATCACATCAGCTAAACAACTGAAACCAGTAACAGCGACAAGGTACTAAAATGGTCAGGGATATTATTACTGACCGTACTGACCTCTGCCCTAGTGTGAGTGAGAAAGAAGACGAGTGAGAGAGAAAGATAGATGCATCTGCGCGGCAGGTGAGGATGTCCATGGCCGGTTGTTTTTGTGTTCCATATGACTGGACTGGACTGGAGCGCTGGTGGCCTAGCGGTAAGAGCGTGCGACTTGCAATCCGGAGGTCGCAGGTTCAAACCCCGGCTCGTACCAATGAGTTTTTCGGAACTTATGTACGAAATATCATTTGATATTTACCAGTCGCTTTTCGGTGAAGGAAAACATCGTGAGGAAACCTGCATACATCTGCGAAGAAATTCAAAGGTGTATGTGAAGTCCCCAATCCGCATTGGGCTAGCGTGGGGACTATAGCCCGAGCCCTCTCGCGCTCGAGAGGAGGCCTGTGCCCAGCAGTGGGACGTATATAGGCTGAGATGATGATGATGATGACTGGACACCGCCAAAAACTTGTAAATATAAAC
Organism: Cydia fagiglandana; assembly: GCF_963556715.1. NCBI lineage: Eukaryota > Metazoa > Arthropoda > Insecta > Lepidoptera > Tortricidae > Cydia > Cydia fagiglandana. Next base: position 6,307,254 of record NC_085956.1, read on the forward strand.
CTACTCGAACTTAATTTATGATATGTCAATTAATAGATTTAGAAACAATATGGATTAGATGTGTCAGTGTCAAAAGTGACGTATTTGTTTGAAGAAACGTCACATTTGACACTGACATATCTAATCCATATCGTTTCAAGATCTATTAGCTGACGTATCTTAAAGTTCGAATAGGGCCGCAAGCTTCTGCACATAGTGTGGAAGTGTCACCATGAACGTCAAATTGAAACGTTTAAGCGGGCCACAGACCATCAGTTTTAACTGCACAGTTTTAACTGTTCAGTCAAACTGTTCAGTTAAAACGTACGTGTGTAGGCAAATCTTGAACTGTGCAGTTGAACTGACGATCTAATCGAAATTTCATTATATAAAGTTTTAACTGAACAGTTTGACTGAACAGTTAAAACTGTGCAGTTAAAACTGATGGTCTGTGGCCCAATGAGCCAAGTCTCCCGAGCTCCCCTATGTAGGTACTTATAGGTACCTGTTCTAGGTATTTAGAGGGATTTTTTAAATTATTTAGGTACAGTCAGTAGCAGTTGCTAAGCGGGCGAGGTGTTCAAAATGGTCTTGACGCTAGCTACTTTATTGTTAAGAGAATAAGAGCGTGTCAAATGTAATTTTGAACACCTTACCCGCTTAGCAACTTCTGCTGCTGACTGTACATACCTATACAAACGACTTAACATAGGTACATACACCTATACCTATACTTTCGATTGCTAAGCTACTTCTCTTATCGAGGAGTCAAATAAAACCAGCAAAAAATAATATTACAGTTCGTTTTTTTAGCATTAGAAAGAAGGTAAGCGATCTTGACACGTCTTTTAATTGAAAAACGCGTTTTAAAAATCAGTAACTATTACTTATGAAAGCAGAAGAATATAAATAATCGTATTAGATTCATAATTGTTACATATTTGCCGTGACTTAATTTTAAAATGTGTTTTTCAATTAATAGACACATCAAGATTGTTTACCTTATTTCTAATGCTAAAAAACGAACTATACAAACCGTCGCTATTTTAAAAACCCTACTAAAGGATCCCTAAGGCATTCCCTCTGTGTTTCCGCTCACCGGTCTTATTCAATAATTGCACAACACACAGACAGACACAACGACACAATAACAACAGCTAACTATGCTAATACCAACCTTATGTGAGTTACACACGACTCAAAACCGAATGAACAAAACACTACTTACATCCTTTTGAAATCGGATACAAATATAACAGCATAACAAGTACAATATCAATTTAAAATCAATCTTAATGTTAAGGTAACAGGATTCGATTTGGTTTAACGGTAGTTTTATTTGAATTTCGAATAGCGCGTGCCATAAGGGTGCGCGTACGCGGCGACCCCAAGTTTTTTTGAAAAAGGAACAGTTGACGGTAATCCGTTGAACGAGACATACGTGTACATTATTAATAATTATAAAGTAATAATAATATAGTGAAGTAATAATATAGGCTAGAAAAAGTGTAATAAACAGAGATTAAGATAATACGTACTTATAGTGAATAATTTAAGAATTAAGTTTAAAAAGTGAAGTGAAAGTTGCGTTCTTAAAAAGTGATCGTTAAAATTTGAAAAAGTGAACGGGAAAGTCAAGTGCTTAGAGATCTTTTGAAATAAAATACTTACGTGAAGCATTGTGACTTTGGAATAATAATAACAGGAAGAGAGCACAATACCTTAACGGTCATGCTTTGAAGCACACCCCTTTCTAAGAAACCCAACGGAACCACGCACTCGGGGAAACCTTACGCTTATAACATGGATTCGCCTAAAATAGTATATAAATATTACTCAAACCCCGCCTTTTGCGGGCAGAGCGAAGCTTACACCAAATATGTCAAAAGTCCGGACAGAAGAATGTCCCCGCTGGGAGGAAATTCACCAAGAAAAGTCGAATACAGCAACAGGATACTTAGGACAGACATTTCTGATAATCCTCTAAGGATATCGCCAGCAGGCGCTATGAGAAACAGAGATGAGCCTCCAGAATTGCCGCCGAAACCACCGAAGTTCCAAAAACAGTTCCATAGGCAGTCTTCCTTGATGTGTAAGCCTACACGAACTCCTGTGAGATGTAGGACAAGAAGCGAAGACTTAGAAATGGCACAATTTAAAATACAGAAGACTAAATACGATAGAAACGCTGAAAGCGATGATGGTTTAGAAGACAGCCGTGTTAAACACAGATACGAAGTTATTAGAGACGATTTCGATGATCTAGCAGACTATTCTCCAACGAAAAAGAGGATAATAGAAGCGAATGCCAACGAAATAGAAGAATATAATGTCGACGCGCCAGATGAACACGAATTGAAAGAAATACCAACTGAAATCGTAAAAACTGTCAATGGAAAGACGCATAGATACGCAATTGTACCTTCAGACGATGATGAACCAGTTAAAAAACACAGTGTTACCATATCCAGCCCTGTAATGACGAAGAAGAATATAATAGCGACACAGAAACTACATGAACTGCTGTCAACGCCTAGGAAATTAAAGAGCTATGCCAGCCAACCGTCTGTAAGGATAACTCCTAATAAGGCTACAAGTCCTAATCGCTATACAGGCACTCCTCAAAAGATTATGCACAGTACACCGACTCATGGAGTTACACCGTCAAAATCTTGTGCTAACTTGACGTCGCCAAGAAATGCCACGTCTCCTATATCCCCTAAAGCGCAACAGAAGTTACATTACGGGACTCCAGAAGAGTTTGAAAGGCATGATGTGTTTGTGACTAGTTTTAGGGAGAAGAGTCGGGAACGAAGTTTTGATATGGACAGGAGAGAGATGAGTAGGGAGAGTAGGAGGGAGTATGAAAGAAGAAGTCCGAAGAAGGAGAAGAAAAGTACAGCGGTTATTGTGCCCAGGTGAGTACCTAAAGAACTAAATTAGATTACTTCTGTTTCGTGTATTAAATAGTAGGTAGATCAAGATCTCGTCTAAATATTTCTACTACTTGTTGATACCACAGGGTCTGTGATTGACACATATGTGGGTGTACTTTCGTTTCGGCCAAATACATTTCGCCAAATTTCACTTCCCAACAAACTTATCGCAATAGTTTCATTTCCCAAAGGAACCTTTAGCAAAGTTACACTTCGCATATAATTTATTTGGTCAAATTATCATTTGGCATGATTTTACTTTGTCAAATGTTATTAGGACAAAAACTTATTTAGCAAACGTTTTTTATTGTCTAATATTATATTCCAAAAAGATGTTTGGTCAAAATTGTCACTTCGCAAATTTGACAAAAATTTGTACTTTTTGTTATGTTAATATAGGTACGTTAAATTCTACGTAATTTGGGTGGTTGGGTTAGGTTTAAACTGCGATCCTCACAAACCGGAACCGCTATCAGAAAAGTGGGTTAGGTTAGGTTAGAACTGTGACCCTCACAAAATCGAAATGCTATTAGAAAAGTGGGTAGGTTAGGTTAGAACTGCGATCCTTACGGAAACGAAATACTATGTACTAGAAAAAGGTCATCGAAGTGGAATAATTAATTTAATAGAATAACGAGATGTAAAAAATTTGCTTGACATTTTTAACTAAAATGTGGTTTAAATATTGGTGGTTTTTTACTATTTTTGGGTTATAATGATTACTTTGGTGTTATTTGCTTTAATAGAATAGCAAGATGTAACAAATTTGGTTGTAATTTTACATTAAAATGGAGTTTTAATTTTAGTGATCATTTACTACATATTTTTGGCAGTAAGAATGTTTTTTTTTTTTACGTTACATTTTACTATGTATATGTAATGATCAGTTAAATACTAGACAAATAAAATTCGCAAACTCCACTGCAGCCTCCACTTTATTGGTATGTAAATTGTATGCCATGCAATATTTTGGGACATATAAGTTATGCTTAATGATACATTTGACTAAATAATATTTGGTAAAATGAAACTTGTCCAAGTAATTATTTGCTAAACAATAACTTGGCAAAAAAGACTATTGCTAACTGAAAATTTGCGATAAGTTGTTTTGCCAAACATTTTTTTGGGAAATGATAATTTGGGAAACATAGTTTGGGATGTGATACTTTGGGAAACGATTTTGGCCCATTCGTTAGTAAACCACATATGTGACATTATCTATGAAAAGGGACCTTATTGTCGATGGTGCTTACGCCATTATTAACAATGCTCTGATATAAATACAATGCCGCGCGACGCTGTGCGGCGTAAGCGCCATCGACAATAAGGTCCCTTTTCATAGATAATGCCCCATATTACCTACTTATATACACTGTACAATGACTCAGTGACCAAAAAATGGATCTTTTAGCCTCTAACACAAGAGCTACTCTACCCTATTCTGCGTCACTTCTCGCCAGTTGAGTACACCTACCACTGGGGTTGGACAGGTCTTTTAGGGCTTCATTTCACCGGTATACAAGAAAATAATGTCTAAACTTTTAGATAGATAGATAGATAGATAAATCATTTATTTGACAGCTGCAATGACACACAATATAATTTTAAACACATCATAACAGAAAGAAAAAACAATAATTATTACACTAACAAAGAAAATTGAGTTACAAAGAAAATAGCATAGAAATGAGTAGGTACAAAAGTAAAATTTTATAAAAGTAGGTAGGTACAAACTGTGTGCGTTGCAGCAGGACAAAAGGGTCACGGCTCAGTGGTACGCTTCGCTCTTTCGAGCAAAGCACTGATTTTCTGCCGGAACCCAGGTCACAACAAATATTATATTTATGTAGAAGTATTTACGTACGTCGGAAACAATCGTACAGTGTAAGTGTGATATGTGCATGTCGTGTGATAATTTTTAATAAAATAGTTAGTAGGTAAAATCGACCCGTGTGTACTGTGTAAGTCTCCCAGTTGTGTGACATCAGCCTCACCATGTTATATCCTAAAATCTGCAACCAAATAGCCGAATGGAATCCCAGCGGTTTGTTTTTCAAGGAGAAGTTTTTTAAAGTGGTTTTTAAATGTTTTTTTGGATTTAAGTTGTCTTAAAGGCGGAGGGATATCATTCCAGCATTTGGTCGCGAGATAACGGAAACAACCGGTAAAGGCAATCGTCCTATGAGGGCCGTTGTGAGTGTCACTCACTTTTAAACCGTTTCAGGGTAGCAGCACCACCATCAGTGTACTCCGAAGAGACATACAAGTCCTTCAACAGCACGAAAACCATGAGTGCTGCCGCCGCGTCACTCACTATAGCGGCTTTGATGCTCACTCTGAGCGGTGGACTCACTACTGGACTTAGCTTTTATATGATGTATACGGTAAGAATCAACCAACAGTACCAACACACACATAGAGACAATCCATATAAAAACCATGAGCGCTGCCGCCGCGTCACTCACTATAGCGGCTTTGATGCTCACTCTGAGCGGTGGACTCACTACTGGACTTAGCTTCTATATGATGTATACGGTAAGGATCAACAAACACACACATAGAGACAATATCAATCTATATGAAAACCATAAGCTCTGCCGCCGCGTCACTCACTATAGCGGCTTTGATGCTCACTCTCAGCGGTGGACTCACTACTGGACTTAGCTTCTATATGATGTATACGGTAAGGATCAACAAACACACATAGAGACAATCCATATGAAAACCATGAGTGCTGCCGCCGCGTCACTCACTATAGCGGCTTTGATGCTCACTCTCAGCGGTGGACTCACTACTGGACTTAGCTTTTATATGATGTATACGGTAAGAATCAACCAACAGTACCAACACACACATAGAGACAATCTATATGAAAACCATGAGTGCTGCCACCGCGTCACTCACTATAGCGGCTTAGATGCTCACTCTCAGCGGTGGACTCACTACTGGACTTAGCTTCTATATGATGTATACGGTAAGGATCAACAAACACACATAGAGACAATCCATATGAAAACCATGAGTGCTGCCGCCGCGTCACTCACTATAGCGGCTTTGATGCTCACTCTGAGTGGTGGACTCACTACTGGACTTAGCTTCTATATGATGTATACGGTAAGGATCAACAAACACACATAGAGACAATCCATATGAAAACCATGAGTGCTGCCGCCGCGTCACTCACTATAGCGGCTTTGATGCTCACTCTGAGTGGTGGACTCACTACTGGACTTAGCTTCTATATGATGTATACGGTAAGGATCAACAAATACACATAGAGACAATCCATATGAAAACCATGAGTGCTGCCGCCGCGTCACTCACTATAGCGGCTTTGATGCTCACTCTGAGTGGTGGACTCACTACTGGACTTAGCTTCTATATGATGTATACGGTAAGGATCAACAAACACACATAGAGACAATCCATATGAAAACCATGAGTGCTGCCGCCGCGTCACTCACTATAGCGGCTTTGATGCTCACTCTGAGCGGTGGACTCACTACTGGACTTAGCTTCTATATGATGTATACGGTAAGGATCAACAAACACACACATAGAGACAATATCAATCTATATGAAAACCATGAGTGCTGCCGCCGCGTCACTCACTATAGCGGCTTTGATGCTCACTCTCAGCGGTGGACTCACTACTGGACTTAGCTTTTATATGATGTATACGGTAAGGATCAACAAACACACACATAGAGACAATATCAATCTATATGAAAACCATGAGTGCTGCCGCCGCGTCACTCACTATAGCGGCTTTGATGCTCACTCTGAGCGGTGGACTCACTACTGGACTTAGCTTTTATATGATGTATACGGTAAGGATCAACAAACACACATAGAGACAATCCATATGAAAACCATGAGTGCTGCCGCCGCGTCACTCACTATAGCGGCTTTGATGCTCACTCTCAGCGGTGGACTCACTACTGGACTTAGCTTTTATATGATGTATACGGTAAGAATCAACCAACAGTACCAACACACACATAGAGACAATCCATATAAAAACCATGAGCGCTGCCGCCGTGTCACTCACTATAGCGGCATTGATGCTCACTCTGAGCGGTGGACTCACTACTGGACTTAGCTTTTATATGATGTATACGGTAAGGATCAACAAACACACACATAGAGACAATATCAATCTATATGAAAACCATGAGTGCTGCCGCCGCGTCACTCACTATAGCGGCTTTGATGCTCACTCTCAGCGGTGGACTCACTACTGGACTTAGCTTTTATATGATGTATACGGTAAGAATCAACCAACAGTACCAACACACACATAGAGACAATCCATATAAAAACCATGAGCGCTGCCGCCGCGTCACTCACTATAGCGGCTTTGATGCTCACTCTGAGCGGTGGACTCACTACTGGACTTAGCTTTTATATGATGTATACGGTAAGGATCAACAAACACTCACATAGAGACAATATCAATCTATATGAAAACCATGAGTGCTGCCGCCGCGTCACTCACTATAGCGGCTTTGATGCTCACTCTGAGTGGTGGACTCACTACTGGACTTAGCTTTTATATGATGTATACGGTAAGGATCAACAAACACTCACATAGAGACAATATCAATCTATATGAAAACCATGAGTGCTGCCGCCGCGTCACTCACTATAGCGGCTTTGATGCTCACTCTCAGCGGTGGACTCACTACTGGACTTAGCTTTTATATGATGTATACGGTAAGGATCAACAAACACACATAGAGACAATCCATATGAAAACCATGAGTGCTGCCGCCGCGTCACTCACTATAGCGGCTTTGATGCTCACTCTGAGCGGTGGACTCACTACTGGACTTAGCTTTTATATGATGTATACGGTAAGAATCAACCAACAGTACCAACACACACATAGAGACAATCCATATAAAAACCATGAGCGCTGCCGCCGCGTCACTCACTATAGCGGCATTGATGCTCACTCTGAGCGGTGGACTCACTACTGGACTTAGCTTCTATATGATGTATATAGGTACGGTAAGAATCAAATAAAACTTAACTAGGTAGGGACTGTTTAAAATGCATGAGTGTTGCGATCGTTTTAAGGATGACTCACGTTAGAACGGCCCGGGACCGGGCCGGGACATCAGACACTTCGTTTTCTATAGAAACCATCACGTGACCATCGGTCGCCTGTTATAGAAAATGTTGTCGGTTGCCTCGTTCTACATCATCAGTCTAGCATCAGTCATCATTTTGCAATCCCCAATTGATATTTCTGTAACTGATTAAAAAAAATAGTTTTATTCTTAATTTTTTACTGTTGTGTAACATTGAGTAGAGTAATTCGCCAGTAAATGGCCAGTTTTAATAACTGGCCGCCCTAAACTCATTAAGTTTTTGGCAAAAACTTCATTTTTGGTTCAAGCTTTTATCGCTGGCTGTACTTATTACGACAGACAAGTAATACTCATCACTCAGACAACGGACAGGTGAAACTAAAAAAAAAAAATTAAAAAATATATACAAAGCTTGTAGAATGAATTCTATTCACATATAAACAGAATTCATTTTAGTATAAGGTTTCAATAACTGGCTAGCTTTCAATACTGGCCACCTTATAACAATATGAATTCTATTTATAGGTGCATAGAATTCATTTTTAGTTTAGGGCGGCCAGTTACTGCCGAATTTAATTAGATTAATTTGGTTAATTGTTGTTTGCAGCTTGGCCGACGGTACTATCTGGACTTCGGAGTGCTCGCGGGCTTCACCTGCTTTCTGCTGGGGCTCCTAGGGCTGCGCTCGCGTCGCCACCAGCTGCTGCCGAACAGGAACTACATCTCAGGTGGGTTGGCATCAGTATCGCCTTTGCCATAAGGGCACACGGAACCCGTGCCCAGGGCGCCCATCGTCAGGGGGCTCTGGTTGGCATCATCATAATGTACTTAGTGATAGAAGGTATTGCCCAAACACACGAAAAAAGTTAACATCATGGGTAGGTATTATAAAGATTACTATACTATAAACTAGCACTTCCAATAGCATTCTCGGCTCTATAAAGGGTTCTATTCTTGGCGTTCAAAAGTTACAGATGTAAGTATACTGCAAAACGTAACTCAAGACCAAAAATAGTAATAGTAGAAGAGCCGGCCGCAAATTTTCTAACCGACTTGATACCACGATGAAATACACAATGGGAAACCATAAAAGTGATGCTAAGTCCGAATTCGATAGTCTGCCACGGCGGAACTTGCCGAAAGTACGAAAAAGAAGGCCACTTCCGGTGCGAAAAAAGGGGGCTGATTTAACCCATCTGATACCGAAATAATAATGATGGCAGCAGTTAGAAATTTACATGTAGACACATAAAAGCGAAGTCTGCCAGTATTTTTTTAGCCGGAAGTGCTTGGCAGACGCTCTCAAAGGTGGCCAACGGGACCCCTAATTTAACCCATCTGATACCACCATGAAACCAATTCCAGTCGGTAGGTATGAACCCTCATGTCAGGAATATATAAGTCTGCCAAGGCTATTCCTGCCGAAACACCTTGGCAGACGAGATTATGTAAGCAAGGTCGGCATCGGTTACCCTACACTAACCCATCTGATACCACCATGAAACCAATTCCAGTCGGTAGGTATGAACCCTCATTTCAGGAATATATAAGTCTGCCAAGGCTTTTCCTGCCGTAACACCATGGCAGACGAGATTATGTAAGCAAGGTCGGCATCGGTTACCCTACACTAACCCATCTGATACCACCATGAAACCAATTCCAGTCGGTGGGTATGAACCCCCATTTTAGAAATATATAAGTCTGCCAAGGTTTTTCCTGCCGAAACACCTTGGCAGACGAGATTATAAGCAAGATGACCATCGGTTACCGTACACTAACCCATCTGATACCGCCATGAAACCAATTCCAGTCGGTAGGTATGAACCCTCATTTCAGGAATATATAAGTCTGCCAAGGCTTTTCCTGCCGTAACACCATGGCAGACGAGATTATGTAAGCAAGGTCGGCATCGGTTACCCTACACTAACCCATCTGATACCACCATGAAACCAATTCCAGTCGGTGGGTATGAACCCCCATTTTAGAAATATATAAGTCTGCCAAGATTTTTCCTGCCGAAACACCTTGGCAGACGAGATTATAAGCAAGATGACCATCGGTTACCGTACACTAACCCATCTGATACCGCCATGAAACCAATTCTAGTCAGTAGGTATGAACCCTCATTTCAGGAATTTATAAGTCTGCCAAGGCCTTTCCTGCCGAAACACCTTGACAGACGAGATTATGTAAGCAGCATCCGCATCCGAGGGATCCGTATTTTAGAATTATACAGATTACGGACATTATTAATAGCTGTAGGCTTATTTATTACTTTATGCTTATACATATTTGTATATTATTATGTTATTAATAAAATATATTTATAATTTATTAAACCTAAACTTAATACATTGGGAATTCATTACCTGCTTACGGCAGTAGTAGGGATTAGTGGGTGAGTTCTGGCTCACTGAGCCAGGCCAACAGTCCCTCCCCCTTTTTTCCCATGTTGAGGCCCTGCAACCTTGCCTTGAACCCAAACTAATGTCATTGTAGCTCGAATCTAACCTAATCTATTTTTATCGCTTTTAAAATATTTCAATTATCTACTTTTGCAAAGTTAAATGTTGTAATCTCTATTTCGCAAAATGGAATTTTAATGTGACTTTAATGTATGTGCAGTCTACTTAGTAATTGGGTTTAAAGATATTAAAACACACATTTTATTTCCTATCCTAAGTATCCTATCCTAAGTTTATTCAAATAATATTCTGAACATATATAGTAACATCATTACTTATTCTGTGTACAGTGGAGAAAACAAATGAAATCATGCAATTTGATTTTGCTATTTTTAAATAAAGAGTAACCAAACAGTATTTTCCACAGTTGTTGGTAATGATACCATCTCTTACAATTTCTCTTCATGAACATTTTATCACGTTCGCGGACGCGGATTGCATAGCATCCGTTTTTGTACTCCTCCTGGTGACGCGCCTGCTATTGCATCCGTTATTCTTTTTAAATTTTTTCGTTGAAATGCTTATCAATCCGCTTAACCACAGTATAATATTATTCATCAACTTTTCCTCTACCAGTCACCAGAGTCAAATAATGCGTACTGCCATATTACATAGTTTTATCGAAGTTAAAAATTATCCTGTGACGTCTCCAAATTGGCCCCCCTTTCTGTGACGCGGATGCTATAGCATTCGTCTTTGTATGGCAGCTCCCTTAGTAGCCCGGCAGGTGCGTCTGGGAGTGGACACATGTAATTTGGGTCAATTTCGTGCGCGATAGCGATTTTGACGTATTTTTATAAAATCGTAATTAATGTTTTTCTTACAATTTCTTTAAGTTTTTCATTGTGTTTTAATAAACAAACGTGTTTACTTGCTGTTAATTATACTACAGTAAAATTTTGATAACGATTAATGTGTAAAAGTGAGGCATGAATGTGTATACCTATTATTGAAATAATTACGTTACTAGTCATAGTTTTGGTCATATAATTGTGAATTATAGCCTGTTGGCGCTCGATGATCACCTCCCACAAGGTAAGCACCTTATGACACGCATTTGTGGTATCATTCTGTGTATATTTCATGCCTTGTATTTGGTGCAGATGCATCCGAAAAAGAATATAAAGTTGGGTGAATCATCGCTTGGCAGGAAAAGTGGTGGACGCTTTACGTCCAGAACTTAACGCGGCGGTGCGTTACAGGGAACTGAAAAAGTGTAATGCGGTACATATTGACACTTTTGAGAAGTAGTGTTGGCGTAAAATGCTGCGTATACCTTTTACAGCTAGAAGAACAAACCTCTCATTTTAAGAGAGCTCAACATTGCAACTCGGCTCTCTACAACATGCTATGAGACCCATGACTGGGCCTTTAGATTAGAGCCGGTCTCCAACGCATAATTTGTAGGTAGTATCACATAATTTGAGGTCGAATGAACAGCGAACGTGCTTGGCATGGGGCATGTATGAGATGGACTCAATATTACAATGATAAGCAAAGAGGGAACAAAACAGAAGAAGAAAATTGTTTGAAGAGGTCAGCAAATGAGTCTTTAGAGCAAAAATCGCGCGCTTAGGAAGTCAGAAGTCTCAGCCATCAAGTCCATCGAGCACGATGTATGAATGCTATAACATGCGATGTCATATAAAATCCCATCTTGATTACGTCATGTGACAGACATGCTTATGCATCCGAATTGTATAGCATTTGTTGTCACATAGCGTATAAAAAATATACTTCATATTGACGCGGATTGCATAGCATTCGCCTTGCATAGCATTACGCGTCATATACAAACCTAAAAGATATATTTGTAGTGACAGGAATGCTGTAACAGTCCCAATATTTCCATACAAAATTTAGGTGTCCAACTGGTGTGACTGAGCGTCCGCGAATGTGTTATGATACCTAACCTTCCAGTTTTCGCCCGAATTAATCAAAAAATTCACCAACACCATTTACACCAACCAAATAGAAAACGGGTCCGTGTCCGAATTCGCGATCTCGAGTCCGGGTCCGCGTCCGGGTCCAGGTTCAGGTAGAAGTCGAATTCAAAATCTTGCTTGTTTTGCCAGTGGGGTAACTTGCTTAACAATCAATTAGAAAAAGACAAGTCGTCGAGGAGTTCCGTTCTGATCACAATCAGCAATACCACTTCATCAAATGCCACTGTTCTTAATGTAAATCCTTGTTTGCCTGATGAAAATACAAAAGTCACTATACAATGCCATTCAGATCTGTAGAGTTCCCTCGATTCCTTATGTATCCCATCATTAGAACTTGAGCTTGACGAAAATGTGACTTAAAAACCTAACGTGCTTAACAAACATAACGAAGAGGACAAATCCCCAAACATGAGCTATGCGTTGTTGAAGAGTTCCATTCTGATCATCATCAGCAGTTTCACTTCATCAAATGTCACAATTTTGAATGTAAAAGCTTGGTTTGTTTATAAAAACACCAGTATCACTATATGTTAGGGTGGTCCAAAAAACATTTTTTTTCCTAAGGGGTGTTAAGGATTGTAGTCTTAAAATAATTTCGCCTGGCAACATTATCGTTCAAACTTTAAAAAAAAATATATACTACCTTCCCCTTCTCGTATCGCAAATGTAACATGTCGGGCGCATCTCGCTGCGCTAGTTATTATTTTCGAATATTATCGTCTCGGTTCATCTAAAAGATTCAATTTCGTCTGTAAACTGTGTGTACTCATTGTGGAAGGCTAATCAGTTGAAGAAGCACTGCTCCTGCTCCGTTTCGGTGTCCACGCTGGTCCAGGTAACTCGGATTCGAGGTAAGTCTAGACGAGCCGAAGGTCTGAGAAGCCTGCGCCAGCCTCCACCGAGAGCTGCACCGTCATCTACAGCTCAGCAAGGTGAGTGCTTTTACCAATTGACCTAGCCTGTCCTAAGTTCCACGGTATATCGTTTCGTATCTCGTCTCGTATTTCGTTTGAATACAGTCCACATAATTTTTAAATATCGAAGTAAAATAATCCCCTTAACATTTTTTGGTCCCACGATCCGGATAACTTGTAAGGTGACCGTGGTTATTTTCGCTTTAAATATCAATTTTCGTCAATAAATTGTTCATTGTAAAATCATAAAAACATTGGAGGGTAAGATTGAAACACTTGGCTTGGGCGTTTTTCCGTTAGTTAAACTATCGAGCGTTTAGTTCATAGACTAAAATTGTGTGTCGAATTAATTACGTTTCTGAACGCAACTTTTAGCTGTCATTTTTGACAAGTGTCAATTGAAAATCATAACATAACCTATCATATCAGTGTTATCGAATCAAATAGTTTTGTTGTTGTTTTAGTGATTCAATATACATATTTTTACAAAATAAACATGACACTTGGTGGGGATTCGTCCGAAAGTTTCGACAAGAGCCGTGTAGGTCGGGATTATGCGTTCGTGCGGATGGAGTATATAAAGAGTTCCGATCTGCAAGGTTATTGTTTACAAGATGTAATTAAACTTGAAAGTGAATTTCATGCCTTTCAAATTGAATTGCTTTCGGCGATTCCAGCTGGTGATAGGTCAAGTGAATTAGAAATATCATCACAGTTCGAACAAATGGTAAAATCCATAAAAATACGTTTAGCAGAAATAAAACCTGAAGTGTTAAATAAAAGTGACAGTTGCGGTTCAAGTTCGAGTGTTAAATTACCTAAAATTAATATAGTTCCTTTCGATTCGAAAATTGAGAATTGGGTGTCGTTCATCCAGATCTTTGACTCGCTGATTCACAGTAAAAATATCCCGGCAGTAGAAAAACTGCACTATTTGTTGTCGAGTGTTACCGGCCATGCTTTCGACTTAATTAAAAATTACCCATTATGTGATGAAAATTATTTAATGGCCTATAACACACTAAAATTACATTTTGAGAAAAAAAGGGTGATTGCCAGTATATTTTATGAAAAAATATTAAACTGTGAGGCGGCGAAGTCCAAGACTGCATCGGAATTAGTTAGAGTTTGTCGAACCTTTAAGGAAAACTTAGAAATTTTATCAAAGTATCAATTGCCTGACAGGAACTTTATGTTATTCCATGCACTTTGGTCAAAATTAGATGTTAGTAGTAAGGAAGCTTTTGAGTTGCAACTTGAATCAAACACAGAAATTCCCAGTTATGAGGAATTAATTTCGTTTATTGAAAAGCGGAGCCAGGCATTAGAGAACAGCGTTGGTAAGTCGTTAACATTATCTAGTAAACCAGTGTATAGTAAGCCAGTGTCGAATAAGGCTAAGCCTGCTCTCCTTGTGCCGCCAGTGAGCAACTGTGCTATGTGTTCCGCACCGGGACACAAATTGGATAACTGTACTAAATTTTTGGAACTGCAGCCATTGGAAAGGTTTGCTCAGGTTAAGGAGAGGAGACTTTGCATACTTTGTTGTAGGCCATCACACTCGGTTAAAAATTGTAAATCAGCGGTGACTTGTGGCATCTGCAAGCGCAGACACCACACATTATTGCATTTCGAAAAGGATAAGGAGTTGGAACCAACAGCTCCACCGACCCAAGTGGCATTGGCTGTGCATAATGCAAATGCACCAAGTTTGTTCTCGACAGCTATCGTGCTGATAAAAAATAAATTTAATAATTTTGTACCAATTCGAATATTGATGGATAATGCTTCGGCTTGTAACTTTGTAACATTGAAGTGCGCTCAAAAACTTGGAATACCAATTAGAAATAATTCACCAACGGTGAACGGTGTTGGTCTGTCATCGACTGACACTTTTGGAATTGTCGATTGTGAGATAGTTCCTTCGAATGGGGACTCCTCATGCAAATTTTCGTTTGAAGCGTTCGTGCTTCCCAAGATCTGCCATGATATGCCACCAGAACCACTGAATGTGTCTTCTTGGAGGCATCTGAAGGATTTAGATCTTGCTGATCCGTCTTTCCACAAATCTGGACCAATAGACATGTTGGTTAACGTCAACCTTTTCGCTGCTGCACTACAATCTGGCGTTGTCAAGGGCAACGCAGATGAGCCCATAGCTGTCCGCACTGTTTTCGGCTGGTTGGTAATGGGTGAGTGCCCTATAAACGTTAACACTTCTCGTTCTCGTTGTCATAAAGGTTCAGAAGGTGATACTCAGAGGTGCTATCTCGTGTCGAGTCTATCATTAGACAATAATATCAAGCGCTTCTGGGAACTGGAAAGTGTAGATCCTCCCAAAAATATCGTTTTGTCGAAATCAGAAATGTCGTGTGAAAACCAAATGGAAACTTCATATTGTCGCACTCCCGAGGGTAGGATGGTCGTACCATTAACTTATGTCGACCCTCAGGATAAACCCAGGTTTTCAAATTCTCGTGAGATAGCTCTCAAGCGTCTCTTAAATTTAGAGAGGAAATTCAAATTGAATCCTCAGTTTCGGACAGATTATGTCAATTTCATGGATGACTACCTTAGTTGTGGTCACATGGTGGAAGTTGATCCTCCCTTGTCGTTTGAAGGTCAACTTCACAATGTCGAAAACGTCCATGATTTATCGTTATCGTTAAAAATTCTCGGTTTGTCGTGGCTTCCCAAGGAAGATACTTTCACATTCAAGACCTCCTTGAATGATTGTCGTTGTACGAAGCGATCGATCCTCTCGGACATTGCTCGTATTTTTGATCCTCTGGGTCTATTATCGCCTGTCGTGTTTTTCGCAAAATATTTAATTCAACTTCTATGGGTTTCTGGTGTCGATTGGGACAGCGAGGTTCCTATCGCTATCGCTCAAGAATGGCGTAAATTCAAATCGCAATTGGCGGAAATGAGCTCGTTGTCCATTCCCCGTAGAATGGTTGTATCTTTCGTATCGTTACAGCTTCACGGGTACTGTGATGCCTCGGAGAAGGGTTACTGTGCTGTCATTTACTGTCGTGTCGTTCAAAATGACGGATCCGTTGTCGTGCGTCTTTGTTGCGCTAAAACGAAGGTGGCCCTACTTCGTAAATGTTCTATCCCGAGATGTGAGCTGTTAGCTGCTGTCTTGTTGTCGGATTTCATTGTCTCGTTTACAGAAGCTCTAAAAGATTTTTACACTTTTGATGATATCCACGCTTGGTCAGATTCTACTGTCGCGCTGACTTGGATTCGTTCGTGTCCATCAAAGTGGAAAACTTTTGTGGCTAATAGGGTTGCGCACATACAAGAGAACGTCCCCCCTGAAAATTGGCACCACGTTTCTGGTTCGGATAATCCAGCGGATTGCGGCTCCCGCGGTTTGTTACCTGCTGATTTAATCCAGAATACGCTATGGTGGGCGGGGCCTACTTGGCTGTCTAATCCACAAGAATCTTGGCCGCAATCTGAGATCCTTTCAGATCAAGCCGCTTCGAACGAGCAAAAAATCTATAGTTTGTTCACAGACTCTAATATATCGTTGATTGACAACATCTTAAGCAGATTCTCGTCTTTACAACGCATATTGCGTATTTTCGCTTATTGTTTTCGGTTCATGCATAACTTGCAAAAATCATTGTCGAAAATCACAGATCCGAACCTGTCGTCTGAAGAAATTACGAAAGTTCTTCACTTTCTCGTGAAACATGTCCAGGAGCGAGCTTTCGCTTCAGAATTGCGGTGCTTGTTGACAGATAAGTCACCCCACTCTCTATCGAAGCCCATGCGGAAATTGGCGCCGTTTGTGGATGAGCGTGGAATGCTAAGGGTGGGCGGTCGCCTTTCTAAAGGAGACCTGTCGTTCGATGTGAAACATCCACTATTATTGCCTCGTGATCACAGGTTGACTACGTTGATCATTGAGGATTACCATCACCGGTTTATGCACCCTGGATTGCAAACATTGCAAAATTTATTAGCCCAAGAATTCTGGGTTCTATCGGCAAGAAGGGCTATAAACTCGGTTATTTCATCTTGTATGAAGTGCGTTCGCGCTCGGCCTAAAGTGGCATCTCCTCCAATAATGGGCAACTTACCATCGTTTCGAATTAATCAAATTAAACCATTTTCGTCAGCGGCAGTAGATTACGCTGGTCCCTTTGATACTTGTTTGGCCCGGGGCCGTGGTCTACGCACATTTAAATCGTATATTTGCGTTTTCGTATGCACTGCCACCAAAGCAGTACATCTTGAGCTGGCCTCAGAGCTCACCACAGAGGCATATCTCGCAGCTCTGCGCCGTTTCATTTCGCGCCGCGGTCGGTGCTCTAGGCTGATCTCGGATCAGGGTAGAAACTTTATTGGCGCATCCAATATGCTCCAAGAATTCATGGCCAAGGCTTCACGTGCAGAACAAATAAATTTCGTTTTTAACCCGCCCGGCAGCCCACATTTCTCGGGGTTAGCCGAGGCTGGTGTAAAGTCAGTAAAGACACATCTCGCTCGCGTCGTGAGCTCTCAGCGCCTTACATTTGAGGAATTCTATACCATTTTGACCCAAATTGAGGCGATGCTGAACTCACGGCCTTTGTCCCCTGTCAGCTCGGACCCAAACGACCTGTCAGTTTTGACCCCCGGACATTTCCTTACTTTGGAGCCGCTCACCATATTGCCTGAAAGCAACATGGTAGATGCGAAATTAGGTCCACTTCAGAGATGGAAATTATTACAAAAGATCCATCAAGATTTCTGGCGCAAGTGGCACCTCGAATATTTGCACACATTGCAGCAACGCCACAAATGGTTCGATGGTCAGAAAAACATTGTCGTCGGGACGCTCGTGCTCATTGTCAATGAGCAATGTAGCCCCATGAAGTGGAAAATTGGCCGGGTGGTACAACTCCATCCAGGAAGTGACGGGATTTGTCGAGTTGTCACAGTTCGCACAGAATCGGGCGAACTTAAACGTCCGATAGTTAAACTGTGTCCCTTACCTTTACAAAACTAGTGTTAATTCACTATCATATAGTCATAAGTATTAATTTTATCGTAGATTTAGATTAAAGTAAAAAATATATAGTAATAGGAAAATAAACCCTGAGCCATATCGATTCTATTTTATCCTCAGTTGACAATAACAGTACAAACTTGTGGAAAATACGTTGTATTTTGGTGGGCGGAAAATGTTAAGGATTGTAGTCTTAAAATAATTTCGCCTGGCAACATTATCGTTCAAACTTTAAAAAAAAATATATACTACCTTCCCCTTCTCGTATCGCAAATGTAACATGTCGGGCGCATCTCGCTGCGCTAGTTATTATTTTCGAATATTATCGTCTCGGTTCATCTAAAAGATTCAATTTCGTCTGTAAACTGTGTGTACTCATTGTGGAAGGCTAATCAGTTGAAGAAGCACTGCTCCTGCTCCGTTTCGGTGTCCACGCTGGTCCAGGTAACTCGGATTCGAGGTAAGTCTAGACGAGCCGAAGGTCTGAGAAGCCTGCGCCAGCCTCCACCGAGAGCTGCACCGTCATCTACAGCTCAGCAAGGTGAGTGCTTTTACCAATTGACCTAGCCTGTCCTAAGTTCCACGGTATATCGTTTCGTATCTCGTCTCGTATTTCGTTTGAATACAGTCCACATAATTTTTAAATATCGAAGTAAAATAATCCCCTTAACAGGGGCCCTTATTTAGTTACACTTATTATGCTGATAAAATACACCAAGTTTCGTAATTTATCTCAACTACAAGGGGGTGCTTCACCACGTTGAAATTTTGTATGTTGTTTGAAACCCAAAAAATAGAGTATTTATTATTCAGAATTTTATTTAAATATCTGGTTTCACACTATTTGCACATGTGATGTATAAGTTTTGAAGTAGAAAAACATTTTCTTTCAAAATAATATCTTTTAAATCACACTTTCAAATAATGTGAAAACTACTACTTACATAAAAATCTAAATAATAGTAACTTAATTTTTTTGGATTTCATACAATTTGAAAATTTCTAAGTGTTTGAGCACCCCCTTGTAGTTTACAAACTTGGTGTATTTTGTCAACATAATAAGTGTAACAAAATAAGGGGGTGCCGCTTCTTCTAGCTAGAGTTTGAATTTTTCCCATACAAACGTGAACCACCCTGCTACTATATGTATACCTACGAGATTTGAAGAGTGCCCTCGATTCCTCCTTAATCTCACCATCAGAACTGGGTTTTGACAAAGACGCAACCAATCTGTATGTATATACTTACAAGTTACAACTCAACTAAAAAAAGAATTTTCAAAATCGATCCCGAAATGACGGAGATATCAAACATTAAAGAAAACCGAATTAATACCTCCTTTTTAGGGTTTCGTAGTCAAATGGCAAAAAACTGAACTCTTATAGATTCGTCATGTCTGTCTGTCTGTCTGTCTGTGTGTCTGTCCGTCCGTATGTCACAGCCACTTTTTTCCGAAACTATAGGAACTGTTTAAACTTGGTAAGTAGATGTATTCTGTGAACCGCATTAAGATTTTAACACAAAAATAGAAAAAAAAATACAATAAATTTTGGGGGTCCCCCATACTTAGAACTGAAACTTAAAATTTCTTTTTCATTAAACCCATACGTGTGGGGTATCTATGGATAGGTCTTCAAAAATGATATTGAGGTTTCTATTATAATTGTTTTCTAAACTGAATAGTTTGCGCGAGAGACACTTCCAAAGTGGTAAATTGTGTGCACCCCCCCCCCTTTAATTTCTAAAATAATAGAATGACAAAACTAAAAAATATATATGATGTACATTAGTAGTTTTTTTTTAATCGTCATAAATCGTAAACCGCAATTTTGTTATGTTACTTGCTGCTACGGAACCCTTCATGGGCGAGTCCGACTCACACTTGGCCGCTTTTTGGGTTTGCTTTATTATTGTTTTTGTATTATTGAAGTGAAAAGTTCTTTAGCGGCGCTGAGCACTTTTTAAGGTGGGGAAAAAATGATAAACTCGAGACAACGTAACGCGTAACACGCTGACGTCATGGGTGACGGACAATGTTCATCATCATCATCTCAGCCATAAGACGTCCGCTGCTGAACATAGGCCTCCCCCTTGGACCTCCATTCGTACCGGTTGGAAGGGGTGGGGGGGGGTGCACACAATTTACCACTTTGGAAGTGTCTCTCGCGCAAACTATTCAGTTTAGAAAAAAATTATATTACAAACCTCAATATCATTTTTGTTTTGAAGACCTATCCATAGATACCCCACACGTATGGGTTTAATGAAAAAGAAATTTTAAGTTTCAGTTCTAAGTATGGGGGACCCCCAAACTTTATTGTTTTTTTTCTATTTTTGTGTTAAAATCTTAATGCGTTTCACAGAATACATCTACTTACCAAGTTTCAACAGTTCTTATAGTTTCGGAAAAAAGTGGCTGTGACATACGGACGGACAGACGCACAGACAGACATGACGAATCTATAAGAGTTCCGTTTTTTGCCATTTGGCTACGGAACCCTAAAAAGGAGGTATTAATTCGGTTTTTTTAATGTTTGATATCTCCGTCATTTCGGGATCGATTTTGAAAATTCTTTTTTTAGTTGAGTTGTAACTTGTAAGTATATAATATCAGTGAACGCATATATTTAGTATGGAAACCGCCTTTAGGAACATTACCGTTCAAATTCTCGGGCCAAATTAGCACACACACACAATTACGCCTACATTCAAATAGGACGACGCGTTTACAGAGCCTGTAATCAAAGCTGGTAAACAAAATAAGAGTCATCTTTATTACTCTAATGGTACATAGCTAAGTGTAGATGAAATGCATATAATGTCAATAACTACCAATCAGCGACATTAATCCGCTAATAACCTTCTTGCTGTACGTACTGGCCGCTTCGAGTTCGCGGTTCATATTTGATTAGAATATGACTTGGACAGGGATAGGTTTATGCCATACAGTGAAGAACCAGTCAAATAATTCACGTATAATAATTTAATGCAGATTAAAAGATAACTAGTTAAAATGTTGTTATGACATGACAGACTAACTCAACATAAGTAAATATATATCATTGTTGTATAAATGTATTCCGCTATAATAAGTATTTTGTATATTTTATTATCTATCTGTATGGCAGTGCGAAGTCACGTTCAGGTATAGTCTGTCCGTTTTTCTAAGATCAAGTACGCCACAGTAAATGTATGGCGAACTTGATCTTAGAAATCGGACTGGCTATACAGTCTGCAAAATTTACATGGGTACAAGAATCGGGTCAAAAATATTTGAACAGGCGGAGTCACAATAAATCCCCACTTTCAGTTCAGAATATTTTATATGTATATACCCGGTCAAGCAAGTTTGTCAGTAGAAAAAGGTGCAAAATGAAAATTTTGTATGGGACCACAGCCGTTCGCGCGCTTACATTTTCTAAATTTGCCGCTTTTTTCTGTGTGCATTTGTTAAATTAATTCAGTGAAAGCATGATAGGAAAAATGTATCTACATATAGGAGACCGGGTATGATTATCTCACGGGTTATATCTCATGAATAGAACATATTCTAGATGGTTTACTAACGAATGGCCCAAAAACGTTTCCCAAAGTATCACATCCCAAACTATGTTTCCCAAATTATCATTTCCCAAAAAAATGTTCGGCAAAACAACTTATCGCATATTTTCAGTTAGCAATAGTCTTTTTTGGCAAGTTATTGTTTAGCAAATGATTACTTGGACAAGTTTCATTTTACCAAATATTATTTAGTCAAATGTATCATTAAGCATAACTTACATGTCCCAAAATATTGCATGGCATACAATTTACATAGGTACCAATAGAGAGGAGGCTGCGGAATTTATTTGTCTGGTATTTAGCTGATCATTACATATATGTACATAGTAAAATGTAACGTCAAAAAAAACATTCCTCTAAAATATGTAGTAAATGATCACTAAAATTAAAACTCCATTTTAATATAAAATGATAACCAAATTTGTTACATCTTGCTATTCTATTAAAGCAAATAACACCAAAGTAATAATTGTAACCCAAAAATTGTAAATAACTACCAATTTTTAAACCACATTTTAGTCAAAAAGACATGCAATTTTTTTTACATCTCGTTATTCTATTAAATTAATTAATCCACTTCGATGACCTTTTTCTAGTACACAGTATTTCGTTTCTGTATGGACGGCAGTTCTAACCTAACCCACTTTTCTAATAGCATTTCGATTCTGTGAGGGTCACAGTTCTAACCTAACCCACTTTTCTGATAGTGGTTCCGTTTTGTGAGGATCGCAGTTCAAACCTAACCCAACCCACCCAAATTACGTAGAATTTAACGTACCTATATTAACATAACAAAAATTACTTTAAATAGATATGCTTATTTGTCAAATTTGCGAAGTGACAATTTTGACCAAACATCTTTTTGGAATATAATCATCAACTGAAAAATAATAAATAATTATAATTATAATTTAATTTGTTCAAATACTTCATTGTAATATAATCATCATTCTCTTGTCCTTGTTCCATTCACTTGGGGTCGGCGCAGCATGTCTTTTTGGAATATAATATTAGACAATAAAAAACGTTTGCTAAATAAGTTTTTGTCCTAATAACATTTGACAAAGTAAAATCATGCCAAATGATAATTTGACCAAATAAATTATATGCGAAGTGTAACTTTGCTAAAGGTGTCTTTGGGAAATGAAACTATTGCGATAAGTTTGTTGGGAAGTGAAATTTGGCGAAATGTATTTGGCCCAAACGAAAGTACACCATTCTAGATATCTTGCCAGGCATCCACTCAATTTCATGTCTCTCTAATTGGACGCTTTTTTCCATAGTTCTCTGCGAATAGCATCTTGTGGGAATCTGAATGGAAAGTAATGTAAAATGGCAATACCAAATTTGATTATTAATTTGAAATAACTAGGTAGTTTTTTTATAGCTCCATCTCATGAAATAAAAAAGGAAAATACAAATCTGTAAGAAGGAATTTATTTATAATTATATAGAAAATACCTAAACCAAACACAAGTTAATAAAATAGTCTGCTTCATTTTGCATAACACCATCCCTATTATCCTCGCAATTTAAAAAGTCGTATGTTGTTATGAAAGTCGTATGCAGTTGTTACGTTTTAGCTTAGCACGGTAGTATTGAAAACAAATCGTCATGTTTTTTCCAAATTTTACTGGAGTTATCTGTTTACTACAAGTGAAAAGTGATTCCATTGTCCTTGGTATGAACTAAAATAACTTCTGCACCACTTCACGACACATGAATATATTTTTATTACAAAAACGTTGTTTTTATAAATCAATTTAGCCATTTGTCACTGACTGTCATCTCGGTCGCGTACTGAGATTGCCAATCGAGCAGTTTGTAAGTACCGCCTATCGCGGGGTAGTTTGCGTTGGGTCATAATTGAGCGGACAGAATACTTCCATGTATATCATTTCGCTGTATAATATACATACAGATTGGTTCCGGCTTTGTCAAAACCCAGTTCTGATGGTGAGATTTATGAGGAATCGAGGGCACTCTTCAAATCTTGTAGGTGAATGAAATGATGATGATGATCCTTCCGGCCGATTTCGAACATGGCGACCACTTCGACTCCTAGTTAGCTCGGCGCTCGTGCGCCCGAATATGGCTGACATAGCCGATCTTGGAGGTGAACCTCCGCGCACATTGAGGGCACGTAAGAATACCAGCCACATAGTGGTAGTGAATGGAAGCAGGCTGGCGCGCTTTCAGATCATCGCGTTTAGTGTCGAGGTCAACTTTACGTTGCTTCTCGAAATCGCGCACTTTGTCATGCACCAGCCTGCGCCACTCAGGACGTTGTGCTGCATATAGTAGTAGGGTGGTTCACGTTTGTATGGGAAAAATTCAAACTCTAGCTAAAAGAAGCGGCACCCCCTTATTTTGTTACATTTATTATATTGACAAAACACACCAAGTTTGTAAACTACAAGGGGGTGCTCAAACACTTAGAAATTTTCAAATTGTATGAAATCCAAAAAAATTAAGTTACTATTTTTTAGATTTTTATGTAAGTAGTAGTTTTCACATTATTTGAAAGTGTGATTTAAAAGATATTATTTTGAAAGAAAATGTTTTTCTACTTCAAAACTTATACATCACATGTGCAAATAGTGTGAAACAGATATTTAAATAAAATTCTGAATAATAAATACTCTATTTTTTGGGTTTCAAACAACATACAAAATTTCAACGTGGTGAAGCACCCCCTTGTAGTTGAGATAAATTACGAAACTTGGTGTATTTTATCAGCATAATAAGTGTAACTAAATAAGGGCCCCTTAGGAAAAAAAAATGTTTATTGGACCACCCCAACATATAGTGATACTGGTGTTTTTATAAACAAACCAAGCTTTTACATTCAAAATTGTGACATTTGATGAAGTGAAACTGCTGATGATGATCAGAATGGAACTCTTCAACGACGCATAGCTCATGTTTGGGGATTTGTCCTCTTCGTTATGTTTGTTAAGCACGTTAGGTTTTTAAGTCACATTTTCGTCAAGCTCAAGTTCTAATGATGGGATACATAAGGAATCGAGGGAACTCTACAGATCTGAATGGCATTGTATAGTGACTTTTGTATTTTCATCAGGCAAACAAGGATTTACATTAAGAACAGTGGCATTTGATGAAGTGGTATTGCTGATTGTGATCAGAACGGAACTCCTCGACGACTTGTCTTTTTCTAATTGATTGTTAAGCAAGTTACCCCACTGGCAAAACAAGCAAGATTTTGAATTCGACTTCTACCTGAACCTGGACCCGGACGCGGACCCGGACTCGAGATCGCGAATTCGGACACGGACCCGTTTTCTATTTGGTTGGTGTAAATGGTGTTGGTGAATTTTTTGATTAATTCGGGCGAAAACTGGAAGGTTAGGTATCATAAAATGTTCATGAAGAGAAATTGTAAGAGATGGTATCATTACCAACAACTGTGGAAAATACTGTTTGGTTACTCTTTATTTAAAAATAGCAAAATCAAATTGCATGATTTCATTCGTTTTCTCCACTGTACACAGAATAAGTAATGATGTTACTATATATGTTCAGAATATTATTTGAATAAACTTAGGATAGGATACTTAGGATAGGAAATAAAATGTGTGTTTTTATATCTTTAAACCCAATTACTAAGTAGACTGCACATACATTAAAGTCACATTAAAATTCCATTTTGCGAAATAGAGATTACAACATTTAACTTTGCAAAAGTAGATAATTGAAATATTTTAAAAGCGATGAAAATAGATTAGGTTAAATTCGAGCTACAATGATATTAGTTTGGGTTCAAGGCAAGGTTGCAGGGCCTCAACATGGGAAAAAAGGGGGAGGGACTGTTGGCCTGGCTCAGTGAGCCAGAACTCACCCACTAATCCCTACTACTGCTGTAAGCAGGGAATGAATTCCCAATGTATTAAGTTTAGGTTTGATAAATTATAAATATATTTTATTAATAACATAATAATATACAAATATGTATAAGCATAAAGTAATAAATAAGCCTACAGCTATTAATAATGTCCGTAATCTGTATAATTCCAAAATACGGATCCCTCGGATGCGGATGCTGCTTACATAATCTCGTCTGTCAAGGTGTTTCGGCAGGAAAGGCCTTGGCAGACTTATAAATTCCTGAAATGAGGGTTCATACCTACCGACTAGAATTGGTTTCATGGCGGTATCAGATGGGTTAGTGTACGGTAACCGATGGTCATCTTGCTTATAATCTCGTCTGCCAAGGTGTTTCGGCAGGAAAAACCTTGGCAGACTTATATATTTCTAAAATGGGGGTCCATACCCACCGACTGGAATTGGTTTCATGGTGGTATCAGATGGGTTAGTGTAGGGTAACCGATGCCGACCTTGCTTACATAATCTCGTCTGCCATGGTGTTACGGCAGGAAAAGCCTTGGCAGACTTATATATTCCTGAAATGAGGGTTCATACCTACCGACTGGAATTGGTTTCATGGCGGTATCAGATGGGTTAGTGTACGGTAACCGATGGTCATCTTGCTTATAATCTCGTCTGCCAAGGTGTTTCGGCAGGAAAAACCTTGGCAGACTTATATATTTCTAAAATGGGGGTTCATACCCACCGACTGGAATTGGTTTCATGGTGGTATCAGATGGGTTAGTGTAGGGTAACCGATGCCGACCTTGCTTACATAATCTCGTCTGCCAAGGTGTTTCGGCAGGAATAGCCTTGGCAGACTTATATATTCCTGACATGAGGGTTCATACCTAC
This sequence comes from Cydia fagiglandana, assembly GCF_963556715.1. NCBI lineage: Eukaryota > Metazoa > Arthropoda > Insecta > Lepidoptera > Tortricidae > Cydia > Cydia fagiglandana. The sequence continues at coordinate 6,333,896 of NC_085956.1, forward strand.
CCTAGTAGCATTTTCGTTGGGGCCCACGGTGCCAACGGTAGGGAAAACGTTGGGATGAGGTTCGTTCCGTAGCCAACATTAATTTTGTATTGGCCCACCATCGCATTTACCAACATTCGCTGTGGCACAGATGCCCAACAATGGGCCTTTGTGTATTTTGGTACCGTTCGCTAAACAACGATAATATTCGTTGGCCCAATGATGACATATATCGCATTTACCAACATTGGCAGTGGCAGTGATGCCCAACAATGGGCCTTTGTGTATTTTGCTACCGTTCGCTAAACAACGATAACATTCGTTGGCCCAATGGTGACGAATACCGCATTTACCAACATTGGCTGTGGCACGGATGCCCAACAATGGGCCTTTGTGTATTTTGGTAACGTTGGCTAGTCAACGATATCATCCGATGGCCCAATGATGACAAATATCGCATTTACCAACATTGGCTGTAGCACTGATGCCCAACAATGGGCCTTTGTTTATTTTGGTAACGTTGGCTAATCGACGATATCATCCGATGGCCCAATGACGACAAATATCGCATTTACTAACATTGGCTGTAGCATTGATGCCCAACAATGGGCCTTTGTGTATTTTGGTAACGTTGGCTAATCAACGATATCATCCGATGGCCCAATGATGACAAAAATCGCATTTACCAACATTGGCTGTGGCACTGATGCCCAACAATGGGCCTTTGTTTATTTTGGTAACGTTGGCTAATCAACGATATCATCCGATGGCCCAATGACGACAAATATCGCATTTACCAACATTGGCTGTAGCATTGATGCCCAACAACGGGCCTTTGTTTATTTTGGTAACGTTGGCTAATCAACGATATCATCCGATGGCCCAATGACGACAAATATCGCATTTACCAACATTGACTGTAGCATTGATGCCCAACAATGGGCCTTTGTGTATTTTGGTAACGTTGGCTAATCAACGATATCATCCGCTGGCCCAATGATGACAAATATCGCATTTACCAACATTGACTGTAGCATTGATGCCCAACAATGGGCCTTTGTGTATTTTGGTAACGTTGGCTAATCAACGATATCATACGATAGCCCAATGACGACAAATATCGCATTTACCAACATTGGCTGTAGCATTGAGGCCCAACAATGGGCCTTTGTGTATTTTGCTACCGTTCGCTAAACAACGATAACATTCGTTGGCCCAATGGTGACGAATACCGCATTTACCAACATTGGCTGTGGCACGGATGCCCAACAATGGGCCTTTGTGTATTTTGGTAACGTTGGCTAGTCAAAGATATCATCCGATGGCCCAATGATGACAAATATCGTATTTACCAACATTGGCTGTGGCACTGACGCCTAACAATGGGCCTTTGTGTATTTTGGTACCGGTGGCTAAACAACGATAACATTCGTTGGCCCAGTGAGCACAAATATCGCATTTACCAACATTGGCTGTGGTACTGATGCCCAACAATACCAGTTGAGTTTGCTTGTGGCGTCACTAGATGGCGTTACTGTCTCCAAACATCGAAGTTATAGTTATTTTCTCGATTATTCCGGATATAATCATAATATTTTTTTAAAGTAACTTATAAATCTAATAGCTATAACTATAAAATTTATATATAAATTTAAAAAATTGTATTTTACCAACATTTTCTCAATTTAAATCTCAAAAAACATAAATCTCGCTTACGAAGTTTCGAAGTGCGGTTAGTATATATACAAATTAGAGTGTATAGTAAGTATACTTGCTTTGGCAGTACATATACTAAAATTGGAACGATACAGAGAAGATTAACAACAACTGCTGCCTAGGGCCTTCATGTGGATACAACCAATGCCTACCGTAGGTAGTGTAATTGTAATATTTATCAGCAAAGGCCCAACGTCGTATTACACAACCACTTACTTAACGTAGGGTAACTGTAGGACTCGTAAACAAAAGCCCATTACATAATTAGACTGTAGGCACACTATAAATTACACAACTATTTACCTACGGTAGTATTGTAAGAATCCTACACAAGGCCCAACGTTAAAGTTACAATGTTGGCCCTTTGTGGGACAAGCTGTGTTGGGCCTTCAACCTGGTGCACGACTACCTACCGACCTACCTGACTTGCCGTTGGGTAATTGTTGAATTTGCAAACAGAAGCACAACGAAAAAATTGCCCTTTTTTATTTTTTTGCTTTTGGCCCTACAGCAAGACATACGGCCAAATGTAACAATTAACCAACCATCAAACAAATGTGTATAGGCCCAACCAAAACCACCACCGTTGAATAATTGTATGATTTATTTAAATAGGCCCAACGAAAAAATTACTCTAATGGCCCTCTGTTGGGAATCTTCGGGAGGGCCTTTGTCGAGGGCCCTCCAGCAAATCGTACGGCCAAATGTAACAATTAACCAACCATCAAACAAATGTGTATAGGCCCAACCAAAACCACCACCGTTGAATAATTGTATGATTTATTTAAATAGGCCCAACGAAAAAATTACTCTTATGGCCCTCTGTTGGGAATCTTCGGGAGGGCCTTTGTCGAGGGCCCTCCAGCAAATCGTACGGCCAAATATAACGGTTGCCCAACTAATACGTAAACAAAGGCCCAACAAAATCCCTACAAGAAAATGCTATTAGGGTACCGACTGGAATTGGTTTCATGGTGGTATCAGATGGGTTAAATTAGGGGTCCCGTTGGCCACCTTTGAGAGCGTCTGCCAAGCACTTCCGGCTAAAAAAATACTGGCAGACTTCGCTTTTATGTGTCTACATGTAAATTTCTAACTGCTGCCATAATTATTATTTCGGTATCAGATGGGTTAAATCTGCCCCCTTTTTTCGCACCGGAAGTGGCCTTCTTTTTCGTACTTTCGGCAAGTTCCGCCGTGGCAGACTATCGAATTCGGACTTAGCATCACTTTTATGGTTTCCCATTGTGTATTTCATCGTGGTATCAAGTCGGTTAGAAAATTTGCGGCCGGCTCTTCTACTATAAGACAATGTTGACACTGCAATAATTTGTTTGTAAAATAGTAAATTCCTTTTGATAAATAATCACGCAAAGAGAAATTATTTACTAAGTAATTTTACTCCTTCGATTTAAAAAAAGTACTTTTACGTATTTTTACATAAATACAAGACGCGCTAGTAGGTAAAAAGTGGCAACATATTCTTACTTGTTTTGGTCTTGAAATTACGTTTTGCAGTTTAGTGGATAATTATTTTCCTATTTTCACGTAACGTTAGGCACGTAAAGGCCCCAGTACACAATGGGCCATTGCCGGCCACTCCAAGGGACGCAGCCATGCGGTAGAATGAGATAGCAATATCACTTGCTCCCTCTAACGCATAAATGCGTCCCTTGGAATGGCCGGCGATGGCCCATTGTGTACTGGGGCCTTAACACTATTTACTACAATAAAATTCAGTGTTGCTAATAGGTATCTACAATTAAGTGTTTACATGGTTTTACCAGACGTATCGTTATATCGTGAGATTTTGCCGTATTCGAACTTCAAGATATTCACAAGAGACGACACGTACTAGATCCATTCTAGGTACGTTATAGTTTAGATATCAACTAGTTTTCTTTTTCATCGCAATTCGGGCAACCAATGTCACTTTTACGTTAGATAGAGTATCTAACATATCTATTAGATGATGTGAATTGGATCTCTAAGTAAGTCATATCCTGTGGAAATCGTTCAATAGTATCTCCAGAATCGCGCAAATTTAATGTCAAATTTGACAGGTTAGATCTTAAACATATCGTTATCGTATCTTGGTGATGTCTAAAAGATATCTAATAGATGTCTATTTCAAAATCCGAATCGGGCCCATTATCGCGTAATTTTTCCTCTAAAGGCCTGGCCAAACAGCCGGCGCGACGCAGCGCCGCGTCCGCGCCGCGCGACCGCGGCACATGCTAACAGGTTACCGACGTCAAACAGACTGCGTGTGCGTCCCGCCGGTATCACGCCCCGCTTTTGTCGCGCCCCGCGCCGCGCGACCCCTTGCGTCCACGCGGCGCGTGCGCAGCGCTCCGCCACGCGGACGCGGCGGCCTGCCGCGTCGCGCTGGGTCACATCAGTCGGATCGGACGGTTCCCCTATCTTAGGCATATTTTTTTTTGTAATAATTCTATTGTGCATTATAACTTTAGGCATAATATACTGTTAGCATAAACTCACTTGGTACTGGATTGTTGCGCATACGTGCTCTACGCATAATTTTTATTGATCGAAGTGTCTTTTGGCATAATTTTAATGTCCGAATCGAGACCTGGTATCTGTTTCATTTCGCATAATTTTATTTCTAATAATTTATTTTAGCATAATTCGCCATTAAGCATAATGTACTACAAGCATAAAATCTTATGGCATAGAAATGTTTTGCATACTTGCGAGAATCATATATGTTGTAGGCTCAATATTTTTTGGCTGAAATTAATTCGCCGAATGTTTCGAAACTCGCAACTATTATTTCTCATAATTTCATTTCGCCGAATAACAACAGTTTGTTTTCATGGGGTCGCAGTTCTAACTTAACCTAACCCACTTTTCTGGCAACAGTTCGTTTTCTTGGGGGTCGCAGTTCTAACCTAACCTAACCCACTTTTCTGGCAACAGTTTGTTTTCGTGGGGTCGCAGTTCTAACCTAACCTAACCCACTTTTTTGGCAACAGTTTATTTTCGTGGGGTCGCAGTTCTAACCTAACCTAACCCACTTTTCTAGCAATAGTTTGTTTTCTTGGGGTCGCAGTTCTAACGTAACCTAACCCACTTTTCTGGCAACAGTTTGTTTTCGTGGGGTCGCAGTTCTAATCTAACCTAACCCACTTTTCTGGCAACAGTTGGTTTTCGTGGGGTCGCAGTTCTAACCTAACCTAACCCACTTTTCTGGCAACAGTTGGTTTTCGTGGGGTCGCAGTTCTAACCTAACCTAACCCACTTTTCTGGCAACAGTTTGTTTTCGTGGGGTCGCAGTTCTAACCTAACCTAACCCACTTTTCTGGCAACAGTTTGTTTTCGTGGGGTTGCAGTTCTAACCTAACCTAACCCACTTTTCTGGCAACAGTTTGTTTTCGTGGGGTCGCAGATCTAACTTAACCTAACCCACTTTTCTGGCAATAGATTGTTTCCGTGGGGTCGCAGTTCTAACCTAACCTAACCCACTTTTCTAGCAACAGTTTTTTTGTTGGGCTCCGCATCTGCTCCTGCGCTACGGGCATAGCAGCCCCTTCGCCCTTGCGTAGCAAAGCGCAGGCGCTAATGCTATGTGCCATTCTGCTAAATGTAGCTTATGACAGATTCGTTTTAGATCATACAAGTTATACCAAATAGAAAGAATCGAAATACGTTTTCTGCGATGTAAATATTCGCCTAAATCCTATTATGCTAAACAGATTATGCAAATCACATTTCGGACATTTAAACAAACGCAAAATAAAATTATTCGTATCAAAAGTCGGCCAAAATAATAGTAGTCTATTTAAGATTCGGACTTGCAAACATTCGGCCTATTGCATATTATACAAACTGAAGCTTTCTGCAAATTTAACATTCGTCGAAATACATTTCTGCGAAATAGGTTATGCCAGATGCGTTTCGGGTCACGGAAGTTATGCCAAATAGACGGAACCCGGATCGGACGTTAGGCAGCGAGCGGTGCGTAGCGATCCCGCGCGGCCGCACCGCGTTCGCGCGCGCGATGAGGGCGTGTTGAGAGCGTGAGGCCGGCGCGATCCGCGCGCGCCCTGTTTGAACAGGCATCACGCGGCGCTGCGTCGAGCCGTGTATTTGGCCAGGCCTAAAGCCTCTAAGCAATACCTAAATGCTTTTGGTACTTACTCATTTTGTTTGTTACCATATTAATTAAGGACCCTTTTTTTCAGGTTACATCGTTCTCTCCTCCTTCTCTCTCCTCAGCGCGTTCGGTCTCCTCCTCCTCCTCTCCGTCCAGCCCACGCCCGGGACTCCGCTCAGCGACATAACCTCAGGCGCCGTGTGCGCCGTGTCCGCGTTGTCGTTGTTCGTGGCGACCTTGGGAGTTTTCGCCTCGTACTGCTGCGCGAGGGATCCGCCTGATAACAGAGTGGGGACAGTGAGATGGTATTAGATAAGCACTAAAAGACATATCAGTACATACTGAAATAAATGTCATATATACTAAGCCCCCATTCGCACGACAGCTTTTTCAACGAGCGTTAAAAAAGCGCTTGAATCTGTCCACACTCTAAATTCGACTTAACGACCGAGGCTTAAAGTCGAAAATCCAACAACGCTTGATAAAAAACGTCATCGCTGTCGTGTGAATAGATATAGGTACATGGTGATTCATTTGTGTCATTCAAACGCTTTTTTAACGCGCGTTGAATAAGCTCTCGTGCGAATGGGGCCTTATTTGTCGATTAAATGACTGCCAGTGAGATTGAAATCAACTTCATACTCGTAAGAAGCGCTCCGTATAGGATCATAAAAGCAGTGTTGTTAGAAATATTAATGTAGGGGCAGTAAAGGACGACTCACGCTAGACCGGGCCGGGGCTTCGTTTTCACCACGTGATCACCGATCAGCCGTTATAGAAAATGACGGACGCCTCGGCCAGGGCAAGGCCCGGTCTAGCGTGAATCATCCTTAAGATGGTTTTGAGTAGAAGATTTGTAATTTACGTGACTTGTTGGTCCATTGTTCTAACCTATTTCTAACCTTTACGGTATAAATAAATACCTACTTTAAAAACTTAAACAGGATATTTGTATAAATGTGAAAGAATTGAACAATAACAATAGTATTTTAATAACTTTAATATGGGCCTATGATGATCGCATTTAGCCACACAGATAAAACACCCATCTTTTACTGAGAAGTGTTTGCACTTTGCGTATAAAGGCGGGTGTTTTTCCAAGATGATACACGAGATCATGATATGCTTTAATTAAGGTAATACCTATATATTATGTGCTAAAGTACGTCAACGTTTTAAGTATTTAGATTATTAGGTAAATCATGTAATTCATGTACCTATGTATCTATAAATCACTATACAAGGTTGATTTTATTACGTCTGACCATACTCTGAGGGGAGGATATATGTAGGTCAGAAGGTTATAATATACCAACCCCGAATACGCGAAAAAAATCTAGTATTCCATAGAAAACATTGATATATGATCCGAAATGACTAAAATATTTTTTGCGATTTCGTTGTGACCCACATATCGACCCCTCAAGGTATGATCAGATCAGACATAACACATAACCAAATCACTTTGTATTTAGGTATGTTCGTCCAACACTTTTTATCAAAGTTGTGTGTTTTTCACTAGATGGCGCTATTATTTACTCGTTTTAATGTTGTTTGGTTAACGCCATCTAGTTCTAACGTTACGTACTACAGTACTTTTTTTAATGTCTTATTAAGAATGGTAAACAATTCCTATCTATACCCCCAATACCCCCATTGGCCATTCTTAATGGGACCATCTTTGAAATTAAACTTAAGTATTAAACTTAAACAGTGACTTATGTGTTTGATTATGTAATTCATTATCTATTGCCAAAGCCAAATTCTTCTGTGTATATTGTTAAGAAATATAATAAAGTTTTATTTTACAATAAAAATATGATTTTGTATCTTATTGCAACATAATTATCTTGCCTATTGCTGAATAACCTTAGGTTATCATTTTCATTTCCTGACAACTCTATCTATAGACACATGAATAATTAAAATATATACATATGTACATTACATAATATATACGGTCCAAGAAATGAAGATTAGCCGAAAATATTTTATACCAGAACTGGAAAGATTGCAAGTACCTTGTGTAATACATTTTTGAAACGCAAGTGATTTCATAGGCTACATCAAAGAGTAGTACCTCCAGTAACTGCTAAGTTGCTAATTATAAAGGTTGTATTAAGTATGCTTGTTTACCACCACGGTCTCGGAGTAATTAACAACGGAGACGCCATGTCTAAAATTTTCGGTACAAAATAGTCTGTCGTTTTTTGCGGGGGAGGGGCACATCAAATGTATAGGTACGTCATGTCAGATAAACGTCAGTCCATACATATGGTTGACATGTGGTTGACCATTGGCCGCCTATTTCCGACAGAGGGGAACGCCTGTTAATGGCGGCTCCATTGTTAATTACTCCGAGACCACGGTGTGAAATAAATATAAATAATTAGTTCAGTAACAGCTGTGTAAAACGGAACGTCAAGTTATTATTTTATAATATTTGGATTTAAAGAAAGGTTATCCATTGAATTTTAAAACGGTTTTAATTTTTCCAATTATTTTAGTTGAGAATTTTAAATATATTAGTTCTTAGAGTCTGTGCGGAAAGAGAAGAGTCGTGGGATTTGAGGGCGCGCCAGTGCTATTTTATGGTTTTTGCTATGCTGACAACACTGGTCACGTGATTATAGTACGACACTAAAGGTGATATGTATGATACTTGAATCCCTTTTGTTCCGGTTTTTTTACCACGGCTTACTAAACGGAGCCTGGTGGTGGTGTCGGCTCGTCAACTCAATCCTCTGATTTAGCGCATGCACTAGTTTTCTTTTTAAAACACACTTGTTTTTATGTCTCAGATACTAAAAAGTGATAGTGCGTTTGACAAAACTGCTAAAACTAGTTAAGAATCTGCCCAATACAACTGTAATTTTAGTACCAAACAAGATAGAGTCTCATTTATGTACTGCCTAATCTGTGCACTCCAACAGTTATTAAAACCGGGTAGATCGGGTAGAAATTGGGCAATAGAACTGTAATTTTATCTGGGATATATTTCACCCATTGTAAACTTGACTTGTAATGTATGTGTACATTATTAATAATAAATATGAATATGAATAAAAATAGTGCATAAGTAGGTAGGCCTTAAATATTGAGATATGTCCGGTTCTCTCATCTCACGATATTTTACTTCGCCGAAAAGTCACTGCTAAATATGAAATATAATTTAGTAACTAACAGAACCTACAAATAAAGAAATATTTTATTATAAAAAGTTTAGTCAGAACCTAGTAAACGAACTTACAAATAAAGAAATATTTTATTAGAAAAAGTTTTATTCTTTGTAATCGAAGTCTAAATTAAAATATTCAATATCACTTATGTTTGAGCCAGCTTCAGAACAACCAGGGACATTCATAGAACTGGATGTGCTTGAATCCGGCACGTAGATTACGAATTCTTGCATATCACCTACTTAGCGGTCTTTTATTCGAGATACCGTAGGTACTTTTACACAATCCTGAAAAAGAAATTACATATAAATATGCATAAAATGGCAAGTATCAAGACTATTTGACAGTTATTTTAAAGATCATGAATGACCTGCATATTTATGAAAATTAATATAAAAATTTTACCTTCCAATAAAATTATTATTATGTTTCCTATCCACATCGGATATCTTCATTGAGAGAGTAACGCGATCGTTGACCAATGATGCCGCTAGCGTCTATGTAGTCGCTCCGCCCCACGCCGTGACGTAGTTCCGCTTCCACTTCCTGCGAACCGTTGCTCGCTTCCCGCCACTCGCCACCGCCATGTCATTGTTGAGGAGAAGTACCGTCGGCATAAAAGTAGCCTAGTAGCCTGCCAGGAAGGCATTACTCAGATATCCGATGTGGATAGGAAACATAATAATAATTTTATTGGAAGGTAAAATTTTTATATTATGTGTTCCGTACTCCACATCGGATATCTTCATTGAGACCTGTTTATTATCTCCTGGTGGCGAGTTAGCGGGCGCGCAAGCGATAGGGCTACACCTACTGTCATAGAACTCAGAGAACGAATAAATATGTATACACCATATTGCAACCCATGAAATCACAGTGACTCGTTATAATGTGAATTACAGGAAATTGAGAATTGAAATTGTAATCTCAGGTTCGAAACTGGTTTAAGAGAATTCTCATTCGAAATCGCATCCGATCCGCAGAATCTCGGCGAGTCATGTTCCCAATTAACATAAGCGAAAATATCGCTAAGTGAATAGCTTTCCAGCCAATTTAGTTATTAAGTACATCGTGGATCAAAAGCAATCGTAGGCGAGGCCGGCTTGGATGAGACTGTGGCTGAAAGAAATAAGCGAAGTGTCCCCTAACATTTTGTGTAATTCTCGCAAGGTGACGTACCCAGACTACCTACTTATACTGGGTCTATACTTTATTCCGGAGCTTCTAAGAGTCCAGTCGGTAAGACACGTTATCTGGTTTAGAGCCGAATTTCGGACACAAAATAATAGCGTTAAAATTATCTATGTAATTGCCCGGGCTACAGTGTAGTAGAGTAAGGTCATTGACCCTGCTGCCTGATGCTAACAGCAAAAGTGCGGCAGCTATTCTATCGTACTTCTTCTAACGTACCTAACGTTGTAGGGCTATTTAAATTAGGGCAAGTAGATGTCTCGCGTCCCAAGCTGGTGCTTTGGGAGGCGCTGGTCTCGCTATTAATGGCGTTGGAAGAAGGCATAGTGTCCGATAGTGGTTCATACACAGCACTTGTGAGAGGCTTATGAACGAGTATCGTTCTGAAAGCTAACATGGATAATAGAAATAGACGTCTGAGATAGCTCGCTACTTCACTGGATAGAGGTACCTGGCAGTTGATCTTATTTTTGATGCACCATAAAGACCGTTTCTACATTGTGGCCGTACATGCAGCCTAGACAAGGGGACGATCTAGGGGCTCCCGTTACTGTTTTCTATACAAACACAGTACCGGAATCGTGAATATCCGGTTCTTCCATATTAGTGAGACAGTGACAGTTGCGTTTCGTTCGCTACGTAGCGTTAGACCTTGGCATGTTATATGCATGCGCCAGTCACGCCAGTAGCGGACGTCACTCCTGATCCCGCCAGCTTGGTGTTGGAGCGTCCTATCTGACAGGAGCTACGCCTCATTCTTAAGGTCGTTGACTCGTAAGGGAGGGCGGTCTGACGTTGTGTTCACTAGGACCGCCAGTAAATTGCAAGCTTACTACAGCTGCTTTAAGACTCCTTATCACGCCGTCGCAGTACACAGACTAGGCTGGGAGGTGGAGACATCCATGCCAAGTCTCACAGGCAGCTGTCAAAGGTCGTGGTAGCAGTTCAATGAGTCTGTTAAGAAATACCGTGGCACAGTGCGAGGGCTCTCGAAAGCGGAGGCCGGCCAACAAGGCGCCTGTCAGGTGAAGACAGTCTCGGCGGCTGCTGGGCGCAGCTGCCACTCGGGCGCGCAGTGACTTCTTGATAAACCGTTGCCCTCGGGGGTTGTACCGACCTGGCAAGTAGCAAGCAACCAGCGCGACCTGTAGACGATCTGCTGGCATCAGCAGTTTTTGCGACAGCCGTAGTAACGGAAGGGATGTAGTGTCGCCGTCGTTTTATGTATACTGTACCGGTGCGGTTGTATGTTTACACTTCTGTCGTCAGCGCTGCAGATGCGGCCCGTTAACGGTTACTCTTCGCTGAAAGGGCCTTACCTCGTACATTGTCTACCAATATTGGAGATTGTAACGGACTGCTTGCATAAGATGAGGAAGAAAGTGGTGCGAGGCTTTCGGCAGCTCCGTGTTGCTGGGGACTGCGAAGGCTTCACCTTCCTCCATGAACTAAAGTTTGCGAATTTGAGACTGAACAGAAGGCATTGAGTCTCATTTCTGCGAGAAACTCTGCAGCAAGGCAGGCCTGTATGTCGCGAAAAAGAAAACTTTCAATCGGTGTGTTGTGCCGCGTGTCCCACGTGATGTCTAGGAGCGTGATGGTCTAATTCGCTTTATCCGAAGAGACACCCTATATCGAGTTAGTATAGGGCATCGAGTTAGTAGCATGCTTTTAAGGAAATCGAACTGATGAAATCAAGTCTAAAATCGATTTTGGCGCTTTGCGTAACAAAACTGTTTCGATAAAGTCGAATACAGACAGATGGAAACTGCTGGAGTCCTCCTGGCCCCTTTCTCTTAGCACCGGAAACTCAAGCTTGTTCAGGCGCAGCGGGTTTATTTGTCCCATTTTGTTTATTATGGCTTTTCGCACGAGTTCGTCTTTGTAAGACGGAACTTAAGCTGGAGAGCGCGAGCAAGCAGAGATAATTATGTGAAGTCTGCAGACCTTTTCGATGCCTTTCACCTCGGTTTCGAGCGGTCGCACAGGGCCTTGTCGCTAGCTGTTCTCTGGTTGGACCACTCCATGGCCTCGAGAAGTCGTAGGAGCTTCGAAGCGACACAGCGAAGTCGATCAGCACCTTTATGAAGCCCGGGAACACGACGTATTTTCCTCTGAGTATCGACATATCTTACCGCTTTCAACTCCGGGCAGTCGAGCCGCGCTAGGACGGGGCTCTTTACGACCTTGTCTGCCGTCGCCGGAGGATTCTTTAACCGAAACCAAGAGCTTAGCGGTCTGTTCGTGCTGTACCATACCATACCTATACCTGCACCATAGCTATAGGCGCCTGCGTACCTCAATGGAACCATGTGGACAGGACAAAACTGATACTGTGGCGCCCAGCGAGCAAGGGACGACATCGTCGTAGTTGCAGCATCGGTGGGCAGCATCGGCGTGATTGTGGCAACCGCCGCCGCTCGGGAGGCGCCGGTGCGTGAAGCTAGGGGCGCCATCGTGGCGGCCGGCTCGGGGGGGAAGGGGGGGGCACCGGTGCCTGAGGCCGGGCGGTTCATGGCGGCCGCCACTGGTTCGGGAAGCGCTGGTGCGTGAGGCGAGGACCCATAGTGGCGGCCCGCTCTAGAGGCGTTGTCGCGTGAGGCGGGCGGCTCCATCGTGGCGGCCGCCGCCACCGGCTCGGGAGGCGCCGGTGCGTGCGGCGAGAGGCGCCATCGTGGCGGCCAGCTCGGGAGGCACCGGTGCATGAGGCGGTCGCCGTCTGGCTGGCTGGTCTGGGAGGCACTGCTGTGAGGCGAGAGGCGCCATCGTGGCGGCCAGCTCGAGAGGCGCCAGTGCGCAGGTGGTGGTGCCATCGTGGCGGGCGGCATCATCGTGGCGGGCAGCGCCATTGTGGCAGCCGCCGCCACCGCGTCGATGCGTAATGCGAGAGGCGCCATCGTGGCGGCCAGCTCGGGGGGCAGGCGGTGTCATCGAGCGGGCGGCGCCATCATGGCGGCCACCGTCGCCAGGCTCAGGTGCGAGAGGCGCCGTCGTGGCGGCCAGCTCGACAGGCGCCGGTGCGCGTGACGGACGTTACCGGCACGGGAGGCGCCGATGGCTAGGCTCGTAGTTGCACGCATCATCACGGCGACGCTGTTGCCCTCGGCGGTGCCATCGTGGTGGCCACACCGGCGCGTAGGTCACCAGCGACGTCATGACGGCCGGCAACCAACGCGGCGATCGTCGCTGTACTCGTAGCATTTCCACTGCTTACACGTAACTTACCTTCCTTCCGCTCGAGCAGTCGGGACGCAGAAGCGGTCCGCCTTCACCTTGGCGCGATCCACCCGCGATGCGCCCGCAGCTGCAGGAGCGGGCGTGTGACGTCTCGCAGAGCCACGCGGATCTCTCGGAGTCCCGCTGGAGTGGAAGCGTCCGCACCGCAACTGCAGCAATAGGAGCGGGCGTAGCAACAGGAGCGGGCGTGTGACGTCTCTCGGAGTCCCGCGGACTGGAGGCGTCCGCACCGCGACTGCAGCAACAGGAGCGGGCGTGTGACGCCTCTCGGAGTCCCGCGGACTGGAGGCGTCCGCACCGCGACAGGCGTCCGCACCGCGACTGCAGCAACAGGAGCGGGCTCTCTCCCGCGGACTGGAGGCGTCCGCACCGCGACTGCAGCAACAGGAGCGGGCGTGTGACGTCTCTCGGAGTCCCGCGGACTGGAGGCGTCCGCACCGCGACTGCAGCAACAGGAGCGGGCGAGTGACGTCTCTCGGAGTCCCGCGGACTGGAGGCGTCCGCACCGCGACTACAGCAACAGGAGCGGGCGTGTGACGTCTCTCGGAGTCCCGCGGACTCGAGGCGTCCGCACCGCGACTGCAGCAACAGGAGCGGGCGTGTGACGTCTCTCCGAGTCCTGCGGACTGGAGGCGTCCACCGTGGCCCGCAGCGTCGCGGTGTCTCGGAGTCACCTTGGACGACAGCAGAAGACGCGGCGCGCGCGGGCGGGGGCGGGCGCCGGGCCCGCGCCCCCGCGCCGGGGGACGGGGCGCCCCGGTCGCGCCGCAACTAACAACACGAGGTACTCCCAGGCTACTGCCTGAGAACCCTCCTTTAGTGACGAAGTAACTTCTGAACGCCAATAAAATTAGAATATCTTAAACTGGCTCACCGGATGGTTCGAGACAATCCAAACCTCCTTATCAGCGAAGCGCGGCGCCCGAAAGCAGCGCGCGCAGGCCGTCCGCCGCCGCGCCGCCCGGGCGCCGCCGCCGCCGCCGCAGGCACGATGACCGCGCGTTCCCTCTCCGATGCGGAGCGACTTGTTACCACTTGTTAACAAAAACCACTGACGCACTTCCTACTTCGATCTCGAAAATGCGAGTTAACGGTAACGATTTTAGCAGCATGGAATGTGAAAATTAATTTAGCAAGAAAAAAGTGGGTAGAATCGAAAAGCACCGTTCGATGACTTCGATCGCGAGACCGCCAAAAGACTAATAGTGGCGATCTCTGCCATATCTCACTATTTAATCGACCGAGCTTTGGATCGGAAATGTTAAAGCACCATGCTGCAAAAATATACGCAAAAAATATTTGCGGACCATCGGTCAAGACGGTCGACGAAACAAAGACATGGCGGTGGCGAGTGGCGGGAAGCGAGCAACGGTTCGCAGGAAGTGGAAGCGGAACTACGTCACGGCGTGGGGCGGAGCGACTACATAGACGCTAGCGGCATCATTGGTCAACGATCGCGTTACTCTCTCAATGAAGATATCCGATGTGGAGTACGGAACACATAATATATTTTGAATGAATATACTTACCGATTATGTACCGGAGACAAGTTACTTAGGGGGCTTATTAAATAGGTAATTATTTAATTTTATAAACAACATCAATACCCGCGAATAGCGGAAACACGTTCTGCGACTTTTTGTAAGTCGATAGTCAGCTTTTAGCCGTTTTCTTCCCGCTGACAAAACCGAACAATGTTAAATATAATTTTCCTTGTGGTTTTATGTACAGTTTTATCGTGTTTTGAAAATATTTTATACATAAAACTTGCGGATTTTGTTAATAAAAATATACAATGACAAAAGTTTGTTTACTTTTTACAAGACAGGTGTCAAAGGTTTGATTGCCATATAAAATTTAAAATGTTAGTTCCCGTTTCTGCCACGACTCTTCTCTTTCCGCCACGGACGTAGAGAATAAACGGGATAGTGTACACTGACCAAAAAGTGTGTCCACATGAGACATCAAACCTGAGCCCTCCATCTCTTTCTAATTAGGGTGACCATAAGTCATATGTATGTGGGATATTAGCATAAGATTGAATGTATAGTTTGGTCAGGATCTTTTCTCATTCGTACATAATCAGAGAGAATCATACTGTATTTTCCCTATGCTAGTATAATTGTCCCAGAAAAGAGATGGATATAGTTCTTTTCTCTCCTGTAAAACGCTTCACAACAACCTTACTTAATTTAGTCGTTATAACAGCTTTTAGTCGTTATAAAAGCTGTTACAGATGGGATGGGCGTATTGAATCGCGATCATGGTCGATTGTGAGGAAGGTGTGGTCCGCCGTACCTACATCAAAAACACAGCTATAAGAGAGAGCGAGACAGATATCCAGGATGGGGTAAAACGTTGTACTACGTAACTAGGTAATTCGCAAATCGTGTCGATTAAAAACACTGCCTTCGGTCGTGTTTTAATTTATCACCACTCGTTACGAATTTGATTCTTAAGTTGCTAACACACTATCGCACCGCACCAAGGTCATTGTGGGACGCACCCATAAGTAAGAGGGAGAAAGAGATATCGCTTTCTCCCTTTTACTTATGGGTGCGTCCCACAATGACCTTGGTGCGGTGCGATAGTGTGTTAGCAACTTTACTTTCAACACTTGTATCGCAAATTACCTTATATTAATACTATACCGACTAGTTATCGATACCAGTCATTTTGTCAAGCCCTAGCGTAGCGTGGCGTAACAATTTATGTTTATACACGAAATTATCTTGAGTATTGACTAAAATAATAAAATATTAGCACACAACGAAATAAAAACTTACATTTAACTGTGTAAACCGGCATCTTACACTATTTATACTTAACAAAATACCTATCACTATCAATATCATACTCATGGTGTGTTCATATACGTGATGACTTCCCTTTTGCATACTTAAGCTATTCTTTAAGCGTAAGCGTCATCGTAGATCTGTGGTCTGCAACAAAATTTTCAAATTTGCCGCCTTTGTATACTGACGGAAATGTGTGTCCAACCTATATAGAATCGATTACATCTATATAAATAGTTAGAATTAACGTTTCAGTAATTAAATATTATGTAAGTAAGTATAAACATGAGTCTGTAATGTCTAAGGACTTTGGATTTAATTTTTGGCAATTATATAGCTCTCATTACATGAATCGAATAATTAAACATGCCGAAATAAGTATATCTTTATTTATTTATTAGTATACTATTTAGGTAAACTTATTTTTACATTAAGTACGTAATAACAATTCTGTAAGACCGATCCAAATCGCACCGATATCATAGTCACCCTAATGAGTTTGACAGTGTTTTCTTGATTGTACACGTGTGTGTGTGTGTGTGTGTACACGAAAAATATGTCATCAAGTTGGGGATACCAATTAATATCCAAAGTTACTACAATTTCTACCATATTCAATTTAATGTTTTTTTTTGTTATGCACATGCTTGGTTTAATCAGTTAATAATATTGACATCATAATGATTAACAAATTATTTAAAAGATATCGGAACTGTAATCGGAATATAGCACTAAAATAGTATATGAAGGTAATTACTTTCAGTAGTATATAAAGTATATTGATATAAATACTGCCACAATGGTATCTTTTTTACATTGGCAACATGTGCGAGTGAGACACGGGGCTCTGGTTTTCTATCTCATGTGGACCGTTTTCTCTAGTCTGGTACGAACAACTTTCTGGCTCGGTGATAAGGTTCAATTTAGTATGACAAAAAAAGTGACAGTTCGCTCCCGATTAATATATAACTTCCTGCTTTCCGCACAGACTTCTAAATAATTTAGAAATTTACTTAATCGCATTATCTAATAAGGAAGTAAACTGGCGTAAAACGGAACGGTACTGTTAGTAACAAACCGAACAAACGTCCCAAACGTCAATCACTTTCGCGAGATATTTTCTAATTTGATAACAAAAAATAATTGAAACAACAATAAAATTATGTTTTCCTGATAAAAGCAAGACTCAATAACATAAGTGTATATCGTACCACCGTTTGTGATGCATTTGATACCTAGTTAATAAGTGATTTTAGTTAATTAGTCGTGTTATTACAAACCAATCAGGTAAGTCTTTGTTAAGATGTATTTTGCATTTCGATGTTTATAACTTGACCTTTATCTTTAAAAAGTTAATTTAAAACTATATCTTTAGGTTATTTTTTTTCGTCAACAGCCAGAGAAATGGGCGTTAGAACTGATAAACATGCAAAATAAGTAGAGCAGAGATTGTATTCTAATGAGAAATTAGTCTTTTTTCATTTTAATTATAGTGAACCGCAATCAAATTGATGTTATTTAAACTGTAAACTACCTTGTTTTTTTGTATTAGTTTAATTTACAACATGTAAAGTGGGTACATCTAGCTTAATTCTAAAGAAATACTCTTACAGGCAGTCATTGTATTTTAAATCCATTTCGATTGCCTAATCTGCAAACCCTTGACCTCAATTTCAAAAAGGAAGTTGACTATATTTGTATAGTTGGTCAAAGCAAAGTAAATAAGAACAAAAAAACTATATTCATCCTTTTCTTTTGGGTGCTATGATTACACAGATACTATGATTTCTCTCTGTCTATTGAAATGAGACAGTCCTTTGACAAACTATACATCATGTAACTAAGGGCCCCCCCACATCTGGCGTCTTTCGAGCGTCGGCGTCTACAATTCTATGGCCGACGTCGACGGTCGACGCAACGTCGACGCAACTGCGCAGCGACGTCATTTTCCATAGCGCTGGACCGACGCCGATAGACGCCGACGCTCGAAAGACGCCAGATGTGGGGGGGCCCTAAAGGAACAAGTAAAATATATAGCTGGTCAAGCAAATTATGTCAGTAAAAAAAGGTGCGAAATTCAAATTTTCTATGGGACGATATCCCTCCACGCCTACATTTTTCAAATTTGCCGCATTTTTCTACTGACTAGATCTGCTTGACCAGCTATAGTCATCTTATTCTATTAGTATTAAACAAGCTAACATGACAAATATGTTATTTTACATACATCTTTAATAGAGATGGAAGTGCTGGTCGCCTAGCAGTAAGAGCATGCAACTTTCAATCCGAAGGTTGCAGGTTAAACCCTGGCTCGTACCTATGAGTTTTTCAGAACTTATGTATGAAATATCATTAGATATTTATCAGTCTTTTGCGGTGAAGGAAAATATCAAGAGGAAACCAGACTAATCCCAATAAGGTCTAGCTTACCCTTTGGGTTGGCAGATCAGTCACTTTCATAAAAACTAGTGCCTACGCCAATTCTTAGGGCTAGTTGTATAGGGGACCCCATCAGGCAGCCGTGGCAAAATGCCAGGTTAACTCAAAGAAAAAGATCATGATCTTTAACCTCTCTCCGCCCCTACATCAAACCTTGCCAAGCAAAATGAAATTTTATTTTGTCAACACAAAGTTCAAATTAGAATGGAACAGGAGACCTTTTTATAGGTCTCTGGGCGGCTAGAGGTTAATAGAGGTAGAAAATACTTATACAATATGAGGGAAAAACACATTCAAAAAGACCATTTCAGACTGCGAATTATTGAAATTTGAGAGAACATTTAGAATTCCAAAATGAAAGTTAGTTTTTACCTATACACCGAGGTTAAAAAATAACTGAATTCCCGCTGCCAGGGAGGTTTTGGTTTATATTGAGCAACTTTTACTATCGGACAACAATCAAGAAAAAAAAAATTTACTCGCCCATAGAAAATGGACCAGCCAAAATGTATGGAACAGCCAAAACTTTCTTTTTTCTTTCTTTTCTGATTTCGGGGTTGGTCCCATAGTAAAAGTTGCTCAGTATAATCCCAAAACCTCCCTGGCAACGGGAATGCAGTTATTTTTTAGCCACCGTGTATAGAATCCCAGTTTATTATCTTTCATGCTGAGGTAAAACGCCTGATATGATTACTTTATCAAGTGTTGCTGGTGTGGGCAATGGGGTTGGCAACTGTCAAAGGTTTGCATAGATGGCGCCATCATACCTTGCCCCTTTTGCTATGAGATTTGGCTTAAAGAGCTGGCATCCAGGGTGTTAAAGAAACAATAATTTGACACAATTCTAGGGATTGACAGGGCAAGCTATGATGGCGCCATCTGCTAATAACTTCCACCGGCCAACCCCATTCCACGAGTGTATTACTTTCTTAAAATGTTTGAATGATACACCTATCCCAGCAATCTACTTTGCAGTCAAAAGTCGAATTTGCGTCACTTTTGTTTACCATATCAAAGAAATAGAAGCAACACAAATGTTTAAGCAAACACGTCCATTAGTGCGGCAGATATTGAAAGTTATTTATAACTCATTAGTTATTGTTAATTAAACGTTATCGTTGCAGGCTACACAATGACTGACTACACAGTTAGGATAGCGGCTGAATCTCTGCTGGGAGGCAGTTCGCAGTATAGGACGTTATGTGAGTATTGTGGTTTTTGCTTTTATAGTCAGGGGTCATCCATTAATTACATCACACGTTTAGGGGGTGGGAGGGGGTCAAGAAAATGTGACATATTGTGACATGGGGGAGGGGGGAGACACAAACTTTGTGACGTCACTTTAACTTCATCAGTAACCGAAAATTTATTTAAATTATTTTATTCGCTGTACATTCAAATAACAAGTTTTTAAAACGATAATCGTTTTTATTCGTTTAATTTCCTTTCCTAAGCAGTTTTGGGTTATAAAATTACTAATATTTATATCGTCAAAAATAGTTTGATAAAATATTAATAATACTTCGGTACTTACTTAATTTGATTTGGCGATTTCGTAGAAAAAATGTGACGTCACACTAGTGGGGAGGGGTTTGCCAAATGTGACCAATTGTGACAAGGAGGGGGGGAGGGGTCAAAAAACCTAGAAATTCGTGTAACGTAATTAATGGATGACCCCTCAGAGGGGCTACCGCGAAAACCGAAATTCGCAAATTGCGGGGATCTTTCTCTTTTACTCCAATGAAGGCGTAACTCGAGTGACAGAGAAAAATGCCCGTAATTTGCACGCGCATTTGCGCGGTTATAGTGCACGTCAATTTTGTCAGCGGAAAAAGGCGACAAGTTCTCAAAATATTGGCGCGAAGATCTTCCATACAAAGTTTGAATTTCTTTTCTTCTACACGCACTAGTGCGGGAAAGTAGCGCAACATGTACTGTAATATTACATTACGATACAAAAGTGCGAAAAGTAGGAAATTCGCAACAAGTGACTATAATATTTTAAACTTTCGCGTTTTGAACATATTAACTCACATTTATAGACGGGTCTAAAACGAATTTTATTCAATTACCTTGATTTACCGACGTTTCGACACAGGTTTCACTGGTCGTGGTCGCGGCTGACTGATGTCCCAGCAAAATGTCAAAACAGAGATTTGTGCATCTATGGTACGTCGGTACGGACACGTCGGTAAATCAAGGTAATTGAATAAAATTCGCGTTAGACCCGTCTATAAATGTGAGTTAATAAGTGACTATAAATTAAAACACGATCGAAGGGAGTGATTTAGTTCAGCACGAGTTGCAAATTACCTATTCGCCCGTGTACAACGTTTTACAGTACGTATGACCCTTTAAATTTTCGATATAGTTACGTAATGTGCTAATTATCGCACTAGTGCGGTAAAGCAGCACCATGTGTACTGTAATAAGTGTAAGTATGTAATTAAAACCCAATTGGTTCCAAAATAGCCCAATTAGCCCTGAATAGCCAATAGGGTTCAAATAGCCCTATGGTTCCCAAATAGTTATGGGCCTCAAAACCCACACGCTACTGCGAAATTTTTGACAAATGGCATAATGTATACTGTCAGACGGTTTTTGACATATGTCTATATGTTCCAGCTCATTCACAATCTGTCAACCTGGTGACAGAAGACCTGGTGGCAGGCCACCGGCCAGATGGCAGGATGTCGACAGTCAGGCGGTTTTTCTGTCTGTTCGTCACCTTTGATCTGCTGTTCACTAGTCTCATGTGGCTCATATGTGTTATGGTGAGTAACGTATAGTTCGTTTTTTTAGCATTAGAAATAAGGTAAACAATCTTGATGTGTCTTTTAATTGAAAAACACATTTTAAAAATAATTTACGGCAAATATGTAACAATTATGAATCTAATACGATTATTTATATTCTTCTGCTTTCATAAGTAATAGTTATTGATTTTTAAAAAGCATTTTTCGATTAAATGACACGCCAAGATCGCTTACCTTCTTTCAAGTTCTTTCAAAATGCTAAAAAAACGAACTATAGGTAATTGTATCAGTTAGGTCTATATGGCAGAGGTATGGTAAGAGGTAGGTATGGTGGATGGCTAGAGGAATAATCTAACAATAGGACAGAATAAATAATAGTACTGAATCTAGACAGAAGGTTCACTCTCTAACATTACAAAACGCATCTATGTATAATTTTTTTTTCGATGTGGCGCGCGCACAGCTCTTGTGAGCAAGGACCCCGCTAAGGATACGGGCGAGCCTTGCTCATATGCATATCTGTCGCCAGTTTTCCCTTAGTCGCCTTATATGACACCCACGGACGAGATGGGGTGGTGCTATCGCATCTATGCATTACCTACCTACGAGAGATACAAAAAATAATAATTATGCACTAATACATCTGTACCACTTGAACAATTTGCTTTTTTGTTTCAGATGAAGGGTGAGACCCTAGAGCAGATAGTAAATAGAGAAATAGTACATTATAGCATTAAAGTATCTCTATTCGACATAGTTCTGGTGGCGATATGTAGGTTCTTCTTATTGTTGCTGTTCTACGGCGTGCTGTATATACATAACTGGAGCGTTATAGCGGTACGTATACTAAATTATAATACATATTATATGTATGTAAAATATTACAGTGAAAAAAAACAACGGGGTACACTCCAGGAGTGCCGGCAGAAGTGAAAACTCAACGACATTGTAACTCAAAATATTAATAACGTCGCCATCTAGTGAAAAATATCTGCAGCACTATGTATGGTTTACTTGACTTGACTTATTACAGTTATATTAATACCAGTTTGAGGGAATGACATTTAAATAAAAAAACAATGACATTGTCCGTCACACATGACGTCACGCAAGCGCCTTACGCGTTACGCTGTCTCAAGTTTAACATTTTTTCCCCACCTCAAAAAGTGCACAAGTTTTCACTTCAATAACAAATAAATATTACTGTTAAAAATATGACAGTAGCTTAGTCTTTCCTAATGATATGTTCCTAAAAAGTGGCTAAGGGAATATTATTCACTACAGTCGCTCAAAATTTAGTTTTATGAGGAAAAGTTAATTTCCCTAACTCTATTTTTTATATTGCAAAATTTAATTGTTCCCAAATATGTATTTATTTATTTAAAAAACGTTGATCGTACGGGCCTAGTGCCTTTTGAGCTCGCTACGGGCTAGATTCAAAATGATTCACACCCTCCCATGATGCCATGCCCTCACAGGGCCCATGTGAACCTATTTAGAATATATCTTCCATCACAGAATAAATAATAGTACTAGGTACAGAAGACTCACTGTCTAACAAAACGCGTCTGTTACGATTAGGAAAGATATGACCGCTAGGTGGCGCAAGCGACACGCGCGGCTTATTGCCAGCCACCAAAATTGGTGTGTAACGGATGTACTTGTAGCTACTTGTTGCGACGCGACGAAATCCCGGAGTGAGCCACGCATGCCTCCATCATGTTATACCATGGATGCAATAAATAAATATGAATATGAGTATCACGAGCTTTAGTTTTTATTTATTATTGCACAAATAACATATATTTCTTTGTTCCAGCTCACCACGTCAGGGACGTGCGCCTTTTTGATAGCCAAAGTTTTTGTATACGACGTGAGTACCGTTTCTATTCTATGAATAACAACAAATACTAAAAACAATACAATAAATATTTAAGTGGAGCTCCCATACAACAAACGTGATTTTTTTGCCATGTTTTACTTAATGGTACGGAACCCTTCGTGCGCGAGTTCGACTCGCACGTGGCGGGTTTTTATATCTACAAATGCTTCACAGCATTCGGTAAATAAAATAAAATCTAAAGGGGCCCACTGATTAACAGTCCGCCGGACGGTATCGGCCTGTCAGTTAGAACAAAATTTTGACAGTTCCGAACAATTGACAGGCCGATACCGTCCGGCGGACTGTTAATCAGTGGGCGCCTTTACAGTTTTATTTGTCCAACAGTGGCCGAACACGGCAGAACCAGTGACGATCGGTATGGCTTACTGCCCTGCCTATGAAGCCAATGGTCCCGGGTTCGAATCCCGGTAAGAGCATTTATTTGTGTGGTGACATAGATATTTGTTCCCGAGTCATGGTTGTTTTTCTATGTATTCAAGTATTAATATACAATTACACATATTACGTGTTTTTTTTTATTTCCGTTAATTTCAAAGGTGCATTCCTGAGCTTAAATTAAGTAACTTTCTCAAAGACACCTATATTCTAACTAACTCCATTTCGGAGATAATCAATAGTTTATTTTTTTCTTATAAGGCCTCTACAAGCGTGTACACTTGCCTTAGGGCCGGTTTACATATTGGTTAGTGTTTAGAATGAGTTCATACATTTGCTACTAAACTTAAGTACAATCTCGGTCGATCGATGTTCGAAATGACATTGATATGTCACAGATTTCAATTGTTTGGTTGAGTTAAATATAATGCCCGAATTAGAACAACGCTATATGCTACATTTAATTAATTTTTAAACTTAATATTTTCTTTAAAAAAAAGCAAAAAAAAATTTTTTTTTTTTGAAAATTAACTATGCCAATTAGTTCACTTAAACGTTTTTAACCATACCCCGAAGTTAACGGAATTAAATAAAAACACGGTGTATATATCGGTGTCTGAGTACCCACAACACAAGCCTTTTTGAGCTTAAGGTAGGGCAGGGCTTATTCAATTTGTGTAAAAATGTCCTATAATATTTATTTATTTGTCCAACAGTGGCCGAACGCGGCAGAGCCAGTGTTCCAAGTGTTCCTAATCCTGGCCTCGTTCACGCTGTCCTGGGGCGAGGCCTGGTTCCTGGACTTCCGAGTACTACCCCAGGAGTTGCAGGCCAAGCAGATCATAGAGGCTATAGGTTAGTATTTAGGGTAATTCGGCAGTAACTGACCACCGGCCAATAACTGGCCACCCTAACCTCCAACAGAGGCCCAACTCGGCAGAGCCAGTGTTCCAAGTATTCCTAATCCTGGCCTCATTCACGCTGTCCTGGGGCGAGGCCTGGTTCCTGGACTTCCGAGTACTACCCCAGGAGTTGCAGGCCAAGCAGATCATAGAGGCTATAGGTTAGTGCTTATTTTATACTAGCTCCTGCCGGCGACTTCGCCTGCGTGGAATGATGTTGATTGATAAAAACTACCCTCTGTCCTTTCTCGGGGCCCAAACTGTCTCCATATCAAATTTTGTCCAAATCGGTTCAGCGGCTTAAGCGTGAAGAGGTATCAGACAAGACACACTTTCGCATTTGTAATACTGTAGTATGGATTAGGAATATCGTTTGAAACCTTCACTATGCTTGGTATTCCATTTCCATTGTCTGATTGTTGATAGAAACCTTTTATTTCTTTAAATATGAATGAATTTAGAGTTGGTTTTGTAGCCTAAAAAGGCATATTGGGACTTAATTTTAAGTATAAGTATGCGGGCAAGGTGTTCAAAATTACCTTGACAAGTTGACACGCAAGATATAGGAATGCTCGTAACAATAAAGTCGCGTCAAGATAATTTTGAACACGTCGTCCGCTTAGCAACTTCTGCTACTGACTGTACAAGCCGCACCATGTATATGATTGAAGACTAATTATTCTATACATCTGCTTTTACGTACTGTTAGTTAAGAGCCAACAGGAGTGGTCATTTCTCCATACAAACGTACTCGACTGTTTCCTCCGTGGGTTTTGATGCTAGAGCAATGATTTTTTCAACACAGATTAATAGGTATTGTCAATATCTGTGTCGGACCGTTTTGTTTTTTTTTTTGTTTTTTAAGGCACAAGAGTCCTTCAAAAATGGCCAAAATGGCCTCATTAACTATGCGGCATTGAGAGGCGTAGTATTCTAAACTGATATCAATTAGCCAAAAAACAAAACGGTCCCACACAGATAATTTCATAATCATTTAGAATTCTAAATTTGGTTACGATTGGTTAAGTTTTGGAGGAGGAAACAGTCGAGTACGTAACCTCGATTTTTGAGATTTTTACGCAGGATTTTTCGCCTTGTCCTAATCGCACTAGTTTCAGGAGCCGCTTCCGTTAGCGGATATATTTACCTAAAATATTTAAAACTCAGCTCCTGTTTTGTCTTAATTCAAGAATAGGTTGCCCTCTTCGGTCGTCATTGTAAAACAGAGTAGTCAAATCAATTCCACAGTACATTTATAAAACAGTATGATGACTGATATACCATACTGTCCGGCTTCGATTTGGTTTATTTTTATATATTACGAGTATGTTATAGAGTAGTCTAAAATTATAGACGTTTTTTTTTGCTGCCCAAACTCAGTCAATAAATTTACTGAAATGTGTCCTGAGTTACATATTTTTGACGCCCTAGGCAAAAACTGGAGTTTTTTTTTTCGTAAGGGGCAGGGCAACTTTTATGCTTTTAAAATTGAAAGTCTTTTATTTCCGTAAAAGTTTAAAACTCGAATTTAATTTGTAACTATACTTACACAACCGGATACTTACGAGGCTATTATACAGGGTGCTTTTGTTATCACTGACCAAACTCAGGGGTGAATATGTAGGTCATACTCATACTGTACAACTTTTACTATGGGGCAAATCCCGGAATGGGCAGGTCTCATGGTTTGTAAGCCCTCTCGCGAATGAGAGGAGCCCTGTGCCTAGCAGTGGGACGTATACACTGTATAGGCTGAATTATTATGTTATTATAATGATTTGTAATGCTTTCTGTGATATCCAGCAGGCCACCATAACCAGAGCTCAGAGCGGACGCCGCTATTACTCGGCAAGCCTCAAGGCGTGGCGTCCACCGTCGGCGAATCTACTGCCCATTGGTTTTCACCAGTAGACTCACCAGCCGGCACACCACGGCCCGGGATACATCAGCTAATACTGACACAAGAACAGGTCAGTCATATTTACCTTCCTATATACTTCATGTTGGTATCCAGCTGGGTATAACCAGAGCGGACGCCGCTATTACCCGGCAAGCCTCAAGGCGTGGCGTCCACCGTCGGCGAATCTACTGCCCATTGGTTTTCACCAGTAGACTCACCAGCCGGCACACCGCGGCCGGGGATACATCAGCTAATACTGACACAAGAACAGGTCAGTCATATATACATTCCTATATTCTTCCTGTTGGTATGAAGTTGGTTATAACCAGAGCGGACGCCGCTATTACCCGGCAAGCCTCAAGGCGTGGCGTCCACCGTCGGCGAATCTACTGCCCATTGGTTTTCACCAGTAGACTCCCCTGCCGGCACACCACGGCCGGGGATACACCAGCTAATACTGACACAAGAACAGGTCAGTCATATATACATTCCTATATACTTCCTGTTGGTATCCAGCTTGTTGTAACCAGAGTGGACGCCGCTATTACCCGGCAAGCCTCAAGGCGTGGCGTCCACCGTCGGCGAATCTACTGCCCATTGGTTTTCACCAGTAGACTCCCCTGCCGGCACACCACGGCCGGGGATACACCAGCTAATACTGACACAAGAACAGGTCAGTCATATATACATTCCTATATACTTCCTGTTGGTATCCAGCTTGTTGTAACCAGAGTGGACGCCGCTATTACCCGGCAAGCCTCAAGGCGTGGCGTCCACCGTCGGCGAATCTACTGCCCATTGGTTTTCACCAGTAGACTCCCCAGCCGGCACACCACGGCCGGGGATACACCAGCTAATACTGACACAAGAACAGGTCAGTCATATATACATTCCTATATACTTCCTGTTGGTATCCAGCTTGTTGTAACCAGAGTGGACGCCGCTATTACCCGGCAAGCCTCAAGGCGTGGCGTCCACCGTCGGCGAATCTACTGCCCATTGGTTTTCACCAGTAGACTCCCCAGCCGGCACACCACGGCCGGGGATACATCAGCTAATACTGACACAAGAACAGGTCAGTCATATATACATTCCTATATACTTCCTGTTGGTATCCAGCTTGTTGTAACCAGAGTGGACGCCGCTATTACCCGGCAAGCCTCAAGGCGTGGCGTCCACCGTCGGCGAATCTACTGCCCATTGGTTTTCACCAGTAGACTCCCCAGCCGGCACACCACGGCCGGGGATACACCAGCTAATACTGACACAAGAACAGGTCAGTCATATATACATTCCTATATACTTCCTGTTGGTATCCAGCTTGTTGTAACCAGAGTGGACGCCGCTATTACCCGGCAAGCCTCAAGGCGTGGCGTCCACCGTCGGCGAATCTACTGCCCATTGGTTTTCACCAGTAGACTCCCCAGCCGGCACACCACGGCCGGGGATACATCAGCTAATACTGACACAAGAACAGGTCAGTCATTATGTCGTCGGGTGACAAGCAAATGTCACTAACTAACATCATTGAAATTATTGGACAATAAACATCGTCGGGTGCCATGCAAAAGTCACTAAGTACTATCAAAAAATTAAAGTAACAATGCACTTTATTACACTTGTAACACGGTTTATTGTCCAATAATTTCAATGATGTTAGTTAGTGACGATTGATATCTAACCTGAGGTATGCAGATGATACCACCCTTCTTGCGACGTCAAAGGCGGAAAGTGAGCAGCTCCTTTTACTTTTGGAAACAACCAGTTCCGATTTTGGTCTCACCATAAATCGGGACAAAACGAAGATGATGATAGTGGATCGTAAGAATAACAATCGACCAGATTTACACAGCATAGCCAATTGCGAAGTCGTCCAGAGTTACGTTTACCTGGGATCCACTATCACAAATACTGGAAATTGTGAACAAGAAATTAAAAGACGTTGTGCTGTAACACGATCAGCTGTGGAGAAGCTCACGAAAATATGGAAAGATCGCCGAATAACCAAAAACACAAAGGTTCGACTCATGAGGTGTTTAGTATTTCCAATTTTTTTGTATGGAGCTGAAACATGGACAATCCGTGAAAAAGATCGCAAGAAGATTGACGCACTTGAAATGTGGTGCTGGAGACGGTTGCTGAGAATAAAATGGACGGCTCGCCGTACTAATCTCTCCATCCTAAAAGAGTTAAATGTTAAGCAAAGACTTTCGTCGATTGTGCAAGTGCGAATACTGAAAATGTTTGGACATATCATCCGCAACGAAAAGTCGATGGAGCGGTTGGTAGTGCAGGGTAGAGTGGAAGGTCAACGTTCTCGTGGCCGATCTCCTACAAGGTGGACGGATCTCATAAAGTCCACGACGAAATGTTCCCTGACTGAGGCTGCTCGGAGTGCCACAAACAGAGAGAGATGGAGGAGTATCGCAACAGCCACAATAAACATAGAAAAGGACAACCCATAACCACGACCACTCTGACAAGAGTGTACGACTAAGGAGGAGGAGTTAGTGACTTTTGCTTGTCACCCGACGACATGTTACAAGTGTAACAAAGTGCATTGTTACTTTACTTTTGATAGTACTTAGTGACTTTTGCTTGTCACCCGACGATGTACACCTTCAAAACATATCGTCGGGTGACAAGCAAAAGTCACCAAGTACCACCACAAGTTCATAGCCATAGTGAACCATATGAGTACTAAAAGAAGGTCGATTTTTGTTTAATTTTTTTTAGTAATTAATGACTTGCTTGTCACCTGACGATATTCTCCTAGACTGTAAACAGGTAGAAGTGTACAGGAACATTGGTTTCTACCTGGTGGTATGTGGTTGGTGCAACTGGGCCTAAGCAGGCGTGGCTCACTCCGCGATTACGTCGCTTTGCTACAGGTAGCTAAAAGTACATCCGTTCGACCCCAATTTTGGGGTTTGCCATAAGCCGCGCGTGGCGCTGTCGCCACCTAGCGGCCATATCTGTGCTGATCGTGACAGACGCGTTTTGTTAGAGAGTGAGTCTTCTGTACCTAGTACTATTATTTATTCTGTGGCCTAAGTTAAAATACTGGTCCTAACGTCACCGTCGCGAGTTGCAACCTCGTTGATTAACTAATAAAACTTCGGCTACTCATAAAAGGGGTCTCATGATTAGTCAATTGAGGGCACGAGTCCTGACGTCCAGGCTGATTATCCGTCCTACGAATGATTAGTGGTTTCTAAGAATCTGGGGGCACGGCCGTGCCCCCGCGAAGGC